>NC_090766.1:52625428-52635428 GCF_036898095.1 Palaemon carinicauda | reverse complement strand
CAGTGAAAGGGTTAAAGGACGTCCATCAATGACAGAGGCACGGGACAGTGACACTGCCCTAGAAAGCAGGACAATACCCTAGAGACTGACCATGTATACACCTGCCCAGGGTTCCTCCACCCAAGCTAGGAACAAGGAGGGCCAGGCAATGGATTTTGATAACTCGGCAGGTAGACCTATAGGGTCCCCGACTCCCATAATCAGCTCACAAGCATGGTGAGGTTGTAGCGAACAAGTGAACTAACGAGTTTGAGCGGGACTCGAACCCCAGTTTGGAGATCACCAGTCAGGGACGTTACTAGTACATAGGCCACCACAACCCTAAAGTCTATTATTATTATTATTATTATTATTATTAATTGGTAAACTACTGCCCTAATTGGAAAAGCAGAATGCTATAAGCCCAGGGACTATAACAGGGAGAGTAGCCCAGTGAGGAAAGGAAGAAAAGGAAAAATAAAATATTTCAAGAACAGTATCATTAAAATAAATATCTCCTTTATAAACTACAAAAACTTTAACAAAACAAGAGGAAGAGAAATAAGATAGAATAGTGAACCCGAGTGTACCCTCAAGCAAGAGAACTCTAACCCAAGACAGTGGAAGACCGTGGTACAGAGGTTATGGCATTACCCAAGACTAGAGAACAATGGTTTGATTTTTATTTTCCTCTTTTCCCGACCTTGGATCTTCATCTATTTAAGGTGGTCCACTCCTTCCTCTTAAGGGAAGATCCACTATACACTGTTAATTAAAGAAAACCGTAATTTTAATCGGATATTCTCCGTAAAAATATACTTTTCTCAGCCGTATTTCAGTAAAATACAGGTGACCGAAATTTTACCATACTTTTAATCGGATATTCTCCGTAAAAACATACTTTTCTCAGCCGTATTTCAGTAAAATACAGGTGACCGTAATTTTACCATACTTTTAATCGGATATTCTCGGTAAAAATATACTTTTCTCAGCCGTATTTCAGTAAAATACAGGTGACCGTAATTTTACCATACTTTGTTCTTATATTTTACTGGTTGGTGACCGTAATATCACTCCATTACGTCAACATATCCATTTTTAAAACAGAAAGAATCCTGAAATAAATGTTGTCGGGCTTTTACCGTTTTATTTAATGCAGATTTTTAACAGTGTATAGGTAGGTGTTCGCTAGGGTCAGGAAGGACTTAATTGCATGGATTACAGTCATTAAAATCAAGAAAAAGCGCCTGGAGATTGATGAAATGAAGTTTGAAGTGATTGACACTCCCTCCCCCCTCCACCAGAATATAACGTTATGAAAACTATGGTAGCAAAACATCTGGACGAAACAATGGCAGAATAAGCAAATGAAGCACTTAAAGTGAGTATTGAAAGTAAAAAAATGATTGGGCTAAAACGGCAGAAGACGCAAGCAAAGAATTTAAAGAAAGCCTTGAGAGGAATAGTTAATGGAGCTAAAGTGAATGCGGTGATAAACAATCTGAAAAATTCCCACACTATGAAATTAACTTTCAAACACCGAAGATGGCAGATAGAGCCATAGAAGACCTCTTAATAGCTACCCATATATAACAAGTCAATATATTAAACAGGATATGTTCGTGAAACTGTTATTTGCTATGAATGTTATTCATATGGGCATTTGCATAAAGAATGTTCTAAAGATAAAAAATTCAAAATATGTTTCATTCAATCTAAAAAACCTTAATTTAATCGGAAGTTCTCTGTAAAAATATACTGTTCTCAGCCGTATTTCAGTAAAATACAGGCGACCGTAATTTTACCTTACTTTGTTATTATCTTTTACGGGTTGGTGACCGTAAAATCTCTCCTTTACGTCAATATATCCGTCTTTAAAACGGTAAAAATCATGGAATACATATTGCTATGCATTTATAGTTTTTTTTTTTCGGCAAATGGTTAACAGTGCACATACAAGGAATGTACAGAAAATATAAATAAATGTGCCAACTGCAATCAAGCACATAGAACTTTAGCAGTGAAAAGCCCAGAGAGAAACGATCTAATAAAAAAAAAGAATATGTAAGAGACAAAGCAAATAGGAAAGCAACCTCAACTACACACAACGGTACAATTTACGCCAAAGTAATAGCTACCAATACAGGAAATTGTCAGGCTAATGCAAATAACATCCAATACTATATACAAGAGACAAGAATTACAACAATAACAAATACTGTATATCAATAAAACTGGGGCTGCGCCAAGAAAGATTCTGCTCCTTAATAATAAACAGCATATTAGCATTCATCGATTTACTAACAATGCATTTCACTGGAGACGATAAATACTTAGTGAAAAGTTAGTTTCATAGGTTATATTGAAAGGCCTTGTTATACATCCAGTAAAATACGCAGCACTGCATTACTCTTTTTTTTACGTTACTCGTAGGAAATGTATTTTAAAAGCGCTTCATTGGTCAATTTATTACTCAATAGACATATTCTCTCTCTCTCTCTCTCTCTCTCTCTCTCTCTCTCTCTCTCTCTCTCTCTCTCTCTCTCTCTCTCTCTCTCTCTCTTAATATATTTAAATGTGCTTGGAGAGGAATAAAAGACTACAAAACATACAAGTAAAGCAGGCAAATTTCAAGCAACTCGGGATATACAAGATTCCACACAATATGAAGCGAGCATAATAGAATTTACTGTCAATAAAATCATAATTATAAGAGCTAATACTTCTCCTATTAACCTGCTTTTTCCCTATTTTGTATGGTGGGTAAGCCCGGTTGCCTTCTTTTTGAAGACTTTGCTTTGCCTTTGGGTTAGACCGTAGCCCCAATCGGCTGCCCTGCCTGACATCGCTCAGAGTCATTCTGTATTGACGCTGACATCGCTTAGACCCCGGTAGCGTATGTTCATGTGTTGTATCAGTCACCAGCGTCCTTCCTCCCAGCAGCGAGGAGTCCTGGCGCAGTTAGGTCGACAGTTCGAGACGTGTATGGTGTCTGTTATGTTTTTAGAATGTTTTGGAGAGTTCATGCTAAGATTAAAATAAGAAAAACGGCAGCTTAATCTTAGTAGACTTAAACTATGAAGGGGTAATAAAAACATTTAATTTATATAATTCACCTGTGTTGCTAAATCATTATTTTACTACATTGACATTAAGAGCATGGCAAGAAAAATGTATCTCTATATAAATAAAATCGTAGTTAAACCACGCTTCACATTACTCTTACTAATACTTGACTTTACAGACTATTCCCTACCATAGTTAGCTAGCTAACTTCCCTCTCTTTTTTCCGAAAAAAATACATGGCCCACGAATATAACCTTTAAATATTCTATTTTGATAGCCTATGGCAAATCTCCCTCCCTGTTGACCTGCTGGACTGGGGTTAAAGACCCACTCAAGCTCGATAGTTTATTGTAGCGTCTGCAACCTCACCATTCTTGTGAACTAAGGATGTGGGGTTTGGAGAAGCCAATAAGTCGAGTGGTGAATCGGCAGCCATTGCCTGGGCCCCCTGATCTTAGCTTGGGGGCTTTAGCGCCGATCTTATCTATATATGGTCAGTCTCTAGGGCACTGTCCTGCTGGGGCATTGTCATTGTCCCTTACCTCAGCCGTTCATGAGCGACCTTTAAACCATTAGGACAACTCAGACTAAATAACCATAGAAATGCTACATCTTTTAAATTTTCGTGAATTCAATAATGAAATCATTTCAAATAATTCTAAGAGTTTCTTTCGGGTTCTGACCACATAAGACTCTCGTTGAATGCCAAGAAAAATCACGTAACGCAATCAGTTGATTTTGAAGATGACATGGCAGATTCAAGTGTTGGGCACTGGCAGGTGATAGGAGGTAGCTTGGAATTTTCTAGCTAGTTTTTATATCCCAAGATATTTCACGATTATGGCCTTTTTATTGGAATAAAATAATCATCAAACTAGCCTCCAATCTAATTTCATGATCTGCCAGAGGGGGGATTAATAATAATAATAATAATAATAATAATAATAATAATAATAATAATAGCAGCTGTTGCAAAAATATCAATATCATAAACCTTAGCCTTCAGAGTTTTTGAAGGTCATAATGCAGGATTTTTGCCGCAAACTTGAAATTGCAATTTCTTGCGATTTATATCATCATCTCCTCCTACGTCTATTGACGCCAAGGGTCTACGTTAGACTTCGCAAGTCGTCTCTATCTTAAGCTTTTAATTCAATACTTCTCCATCCATCATCTCCCACTTCACGCTTCATAGTCCTTAGCCATGTAGGCCTGGGTCTCCAAACTCTTCTCGTGCCTTGTTTTAGACCAGTTGAAAGTTTGGTGAACTAATCTCTCTTGGGGAGTACAAAGAGCATGTAGAAGCCATCTCCATCTACCCCATTATTATTATTATTATTATTATTGTTATTATTATTGTTATTATTATTATTATTATTGTTACTTGCTAAGCTACAACCCTAGTTGGAAAAGCAGGATGCCATAAGCCCAGGGGCTCCAACAGGGAAACTAGCTCAGTGAGGAAAAGAAACAAGAGAAAAAATATTTTAAGAACAGTAACATTAAAATATATATTTCCTAGATAAACTATAAAAGCTTTAACAAAAACAAGAGGAAGAGAAATTAGATAGAATAGTGTGGCCGAGTGTACCCTCAAGCAAGAGAACTCTAACCCTAGACAGTGGAAGACCATGGTAAAGAGGCTATGGCACTACCAAAGATTAGAGAACAATGATTTGATTTTGAAGTGTAACCTTCTTTGAGTAACAACGATAATTATAAGATAATTTCTAACACTTTTAATAAAGAAATATGTGGTAAGGCCAAGATAAAACGAAGACGAGTTATTTCATAAATAAAAGGAAGGACGGAAAAAGATATTTGAATGTTTCATGATAAAAAAATTGTAAATCTCAATCGGCCAGTTACTAAAGAGAAGGAAAGTACAGTTGTGCAATAAACATCGAGAGAGAGAGAGAGAGAGAGAGAGAGAGAGAGAGAGAGAGAGAGAGAGAGAGAGAGAGAGAGAAGCACTGATATCAACGACCACCGCGCGCCAACCGAAGGGGCACTCAGTAGAGCGCAGACCTCAGCCGCGTCATTTATTTTTTTGACCTTTTGCTCGACCTTGGCCTTGACCTTAACATATTAATTGGCGTAGACTTTCATCCACTCAAATATGAACCAAATTTGAATCATCTGTAACAACGATGTCCAAACTTATGGCTGAATACGTGAACTGAACATTTTGCTTGACATACATTGAACTTTGACCTTGACCTTCCAAAATTTTATAATTTCCAGCTTCTTACAAAACAGTTAATCCATGTACGTTTCATTACTCTACGATTAAAATTAGGGTAAGGAAGCTATTCACAAACAAACAAACAAGCAAATACACAAACAGGGGGTAAAACATAACCTCCTTCCAACTTCGTGAGAGATATATTCTTGATTAACCCTTTCACTGCCATTGGTACCTTAGTCAAAACTTGAAAAAGTGTAACATCTTTTAAAATCACCTAAAATATATCAAGTTGGTATTCATTGGAAAGGTCTTGGTAAGAGCTTTTCAGTAGATGCCAAGCTGGGATTTGCGTTGTATTGAAAGATTTTGCTACGTCATATGCAGTTAAAATTTTGCATTATAAAAAAGTAAATATCTGGCAACATTTATTCCATTATTTGTACCGTTTTAAAATCGGATATATTGACTTAAAGGAGTGATATTATGGTCACCAACCCATAAAATATGATAACAAAGTTAGGTAAAATTACGGTCGCCTGTATTTTACTGAAATTATTATTATTATTATTATTATTATTATTATTATTATTAGCCAAGGTACAACCCTAGTTGGAAAAGCAGCCCAAGGGCTCCAATAGGGAAAAATAGCCCAGTGAGGAAAGGAGATAAGGAAATAAATAAATGGTGAGAACAACTTAACAATAAATCATTCTAAAAACAATAACACCGTCAAAATAAATAAGTCTTATATAAACTATTAACAACGTCAAAAACAGATATGTCATATATAAACTATAAAAAGACTCATGACCGCCTGGTCAACATAAAAACATTTGAGAACAGTATATTTTTTAGGAGAATTTCCCATGAAAATTACGGGTATTTTAACAGTGTAAGTTTTGTTGAATTCACCACTGGCAGTACTAGGGTTTAAACCATCATGGGGTACAGAGAGGAACTTAACAGGAACAGCAAATAATAATTAATATAGTCAATTTTTTTTAGCGAGGCAGATTTGCACCGACTCGCAGCGGTGCCCTTTTAACTCGGAAAAGTTTCCTGATCGCTGATTGGTTAGAATTATCTTGTCCACCAATCAGCGATCAGGAAATTTTCCGAGCTAAAAGGGGACCACTGCGAGTCGGTGACAATCTGCCTCGCTAAAAAGAATTGACTATAGTGGAAGATGATTAACTTCCTAAGCGTGGTACCAGAGAAACGAATGACGATTTTTGTGGATATGAGAAGTCCGATGGAGTAAATAATTTGTAAATAAATAAAGGAACATTAATGAAATAATAAAAAAAAACAGTATATATACAAACATATACAGAAATACTTATATATCCACCACAAACATATATGTAGTATTATCAAGTACAGCATATATACAAATATATATGTACAGTATATATATATATATATATATATATATATATATATATATATATATATATATATATATATATATATATATATACACACACACACACACACGCATATGGTTGCATGTGTATAAATTATAAGTGCGTATATATATATATATATATATATATATATATATATATATATATATATATATATATATATATATACATTCGTCCAAAATTGCCATGGGAATGAGATGACAATGCAAGAAGTCCTTTGTAACATTTCAAGCATTGGTGACAACGGGGAAAAGATCACGAGTTCTTGGCCCAAAGGAAGATCGATTGATTACAAATATGCTGATGTGTGTAAGACGAAACGTGTGAGAGAGAGAGAGAGAGAGAGAGAGAGAGAGAGAGAGAGAGAGAGAGAGAGAGAGAGAGAGAGAGAGAGAGAGAGAGTTTGGAGTGGGTGTGGTGGGAAAACTGCCATTTGTTGCCTTGGCCTGTTAACACAAGTCCTCCTTCGACTTTTCATCAATAGAATTTTAAACACGGAGGAAAATAATTTCGGGAAATATGCGCTGTCTTTGCGCATTATGGAAATGATGGCAGTTTGTGGCAGTTTATGGCAGTTGCGGGGCGCACTTTTTATTTCCCCCGGAGATGCGCGGTGAGACAAACTGACATATTCCTATTTACACATTTGGGGAATTCTTCACACATCAATATCAATATTTCAATTGTTTTTTTGTATAACGATATTCTTTAGGGTGATGTTAGGAAACCAAAATAACCCCAGATGAGATTTGAATATTCGGAAGTTATCGTACATCGTATCGTCGTGTTTACGACTTCATCAATCCTCTCACCGTTTATGAATAATGATAAACTTTCAGATGTGCCTTCCATGTAATGTAGACACTGAAAGATGGGTTAAGACAATATCCATATATCTCTAAGGACAATCCCTCTCCCCCTTCAATTTCTCTCTCCCTCTCCCTCTCCCTCCCTCCCTCTCTGCTTCGGCTCCGTCCCCTCCTTATGGCGGACGATTTGAGGGGGATGCCGGTCCTGTTCCCTGGCACGGGTCGGTAATCGGTATCGGTCGCGGCACTGCCTTCAGTGATCGGTAAGACAACAGAGGAGGAGGACTGTGTGATGCCCTCCTCTCTATTTACCAGTAGTGCTCTTTCATTTCAATGGGTGTTTTACGTGACAATATAATCTGACTTTCTATGTACACGAAAGTCAGTCTAATTAAATCACTCCTTTTCAAATCACCTTTTTTTTATTGTTTATAAACAAACGGTGTGGACTGAACAGCCGAGTGAGAATATTAAGAAATTCTTAATGATCCTTTTTTTTTCGAGAACTGTAACGGAAAGTGCATTATAGATTCCCCCAACGTATCCAGTGGGTTTCCAGCTTATTAAAAATGCGTTTCGAACACGAATTAAACTAGCGGCGGCGCAAGGTTGGGAAGGCGAACGGTTTTTTTCCACTCCCCACAAATGCCAAATGGAGGATCAGCGCTCGACCGCTGGTGCATGGGATATGATGACATCAAATCATTCACGACCCGACAAACTTCCTTGATCTTGAATAGGTAACTCTAGGTTACGAACAATTGTTCCCAAAAGGATGGCTATCTTTTGGACTTTCTAGATTTGCTGTTAGGTGGAGATTTATTCAACTGATTGGCTTATTATATTCTGGTGATATCGCCTCACCGGGGCACTAATGATTAATTAAGGAAACTAGGGTCATTTGCGCATGCATTATAATTTGTGAGTGAAGGGAGGGGAGGTTGTGGGGGTTTTTATAGGAGGGGGGATGGTACCTACACTGGCCTCGTGAAAATTTCCTGGAAAACCAGGATACTTATTGAACGCCATCTCCCACAAAGGCAAAATGGTTTCAGAATACTGGTTTTGTGGTCTCAATTCCCACGATTTATCCCATTGGGTTATTAGTCACAATTCCCACGATTTCCCTCATGGGTTTGTAGTCCCAATTCCCACAATTCCCTCATGGGTTTGTAGTCTCAATTCCCACGATTTCCCCCCCCCCACCCCACCCCATAGTATTGTAGTCTCAATTCCCACGATTTCCCCCCCCCACCCCACCCCATAGTATTGTAGTCTCAATTCCCACGATTTCCCCCATGGGTTTGTAGTCTCAATTCCCACGATTTCCCCCCCCCACCCCACCCCATAGTATTGTAGTCTCAATTCCCACGATTTCCCCCCCCCCACCCCACCCCATAGTATTGTAGTCTCAACTCCCACGATTTCCCCCATGGGTTTGTAGTCTCAATTCTCACGATTTCCCCATAGTTTTGCAGTTTCAATTCCCACCATTTCCCGCATGAGTTTGTAGTATCAATTCCACGATTTACCGTTGGGTTTGTAGTCAATTCTCACGGTTTCCCCCATGGGTTTGTAGTTCAGTTCTCACGATTTCCCCCATGGGTTTGTAGTTTTAATTCCCATGATTTCCCCAATGGGTTTGTAATCTCAATTCCCTCGATTTCCCTCCATGGTGTTGTAGTCTCAATTCCCACAATTTCCCTCCATGGATTTGGAGTCATAATTCTCACGAATTCCACGATGGTTTTGTAGTCTCAATTCCCATGTTTTCCCCCTTGGCTTTGTAGTATTAATCCCCACGATTTCCCCCATGGTTTTGTAGTATCAATTCCTACGATTTCCCCCATGATTTGTAGTTTCAATTGCCACGATTTCCCCCATGGTCTTGTAGTCTCAATTCCCTCGATTTTCCCAATGGTTTGTAGTCTCAATTCCCACGATTTCCCCCATGGTTTTGTAGTCATAATTCCCACGATTTATCCCAATGATTTTGTAGTCTCAATACCCATGATGTCCCCCATGGTTTTATAGTATCAATTCCCACGATTTCCCCATGTTTTTAGTCTCAATTCCACGATTTTTCCCATGATGTGCAGTTTCAATTCCCACGATTTCCCCCATGGTTTTGTAGTCTTAAATCCTACGATTTCCCCAATGGTTTTGTAGTCTCAATTACCATGACTTCCCCATGGTTTTGTAGTTTCAATTCCCATGATTTCCCTCATGGTTTTATTGTCTCAATTCCCACGATTTCCCCCATGATTTTGTAGTCCCAAATCCCTCGAATTCCCCCATGGTTTTGTAGTCTCAATTCTCACAATTTCCCCCCATGGTTTTGTAGTCCCTATTCCCACCATTTCCCCATGGATTTGTAGTATCAATTCCCTCGATTTCCCCCATGGTTTTGTAGTCTCAATTCCCACGATTTCCCCCTTGGTTTTGTAATCTTAATTCTCACGATTTTCCCAATGGGTATGTAGTCTCAGTTACCACAATTTACCCAATGGTTTTGTAATCTCAATTCTCAC
>NC_090766.1:52607928-52620428 GCF_036898095.1 Palaemon carinicauda | reverse complement strand
GACATTCAACCTCGCACCACCTTCCCTTCTCGTACATCTCATAACCTTACTCTTACCCACATTAACTCTCAACTTCCTTCTCTCACACACCCTTTCAAATTCTGTCACTAATCGGCCAAGCTTCTCTTCCGCGTCTGCAACCAACACAGTATTATCCGCAAACAATAACTGATTTACCTCCCATTCATGGTCATTCTCGTCTACCAGTTTCAATCCTCGTCCAAGCACTCGAGCATTCACCTCTCTCACCACTCCATCAACATACAAATTAAACAACCACGGTGACATCACACATTACTGTCTCAGTCCCACTCTCACCGGACACCAATCGCTCACTTCATTTCCTATCCTAACACATGCTTTACTACCTTTAAAGAAACTTTTCACTGCTTATATCAACCTTCCACCAACTCCATATAACCTCATCACATTCCACATTGCTTCTCTATCAACTCTATCATACGCTTTCTCCAGATCCATAAACGCAACATACACATCCTTACCTTTTGCTAAATATTTCTCGCATATCTGCCTAACTGTAAAAATCTGATTCATACAATCCCTACCTCTTCTAAAACCACCCTGTACTTCTAAGATTGCATT
This sequence comes from Palaemon carinicauda, assembly GCF_036898095.1. Lineage (NCBI taxonomy): Eukaryota > Metazoa > Arthropoda > Malacostraca > Decapoda > Palaemonidae > Palaemon > Palaemon carinicauda. Next base: position 52,619,825 of record NC_090766.1, on the reverse strand, counting down.
CTCTGTTTTATCCTTAATCCTATTAATCAGTACTCTACCATACACTTTTCCAACTACACTCAACAAACTAATATCCCTTGAATTACAACACATCTCCCTTACCCTTGTATAGTGGTACAATACACACACAAACCCAATTTACTGGTATCATTGACAACACAAAACACATATTAAACAATCTCACCAACCATTCAAGTACAGTCACACCCCCTTCCTTCAACATCTCAGCTCTCACACCATCCATACCAGATGCTTTTCCTACTCTCGTTTCATCTAGTGCTCTCCTCACTTCCTCTCTTGTAGTCTCTCTCTCATTCTCATCTCCCATCACCGGCACCTCAACACCTGCAACAGCAATTATATCTGCCTCCCTATTATCCTCAACATTCAGTAAACTTTCAAAATATTCCGCCCACCTTTTCCTTGCCTCCTCTCCTTTTAACAACCTTCCATTTCCATCTTTCACTGTCTCTTCAAATCTTGAACCAGCCTTTCTTCTCTCTTCACTTTTTTCCAAAACTTCTTCTTATTCTCTTCACATGAATGACCCAATCTCTGACCCCACCTCAGGTCAGCTGCCCTCTTTACCTTGCTTACCTTGCACTTTACCTCCATATTTTTCTCTCTATATCTTTCATACTTCTCTACACTATTACTCTGCAGGCATTCTTCAAAAGCCCTCTTTTTCTCTTCCACTATTCCCTTCAATCCTTCATCCCACCATTCACTGCCCTTCCTCATGCTGCCTCCAACAAACTTCTTGCCACACACATCACTTGCAATCCCTACAAAATTTTTACTAACTTCCACTCCTCCTCTAAATTTCCTCACTTCGTCATATGCCATTTTCAACTTTTCTTGATATATACTTTTTACCCCCGGTTTTATTAGTTCTTCAACCCTCACTAGCTCCCTTTTACATCCACCTCCTCTATTCCCCCACTCTTTTGCTACAACTTATTTTCCTTCCACCAAAAAATGATCAGACATACCGTTAGCCATACCCCTAAATATGTGCACGTTTTTCAATCTCCCAAACATTCTTTTAGTTATCAACACATAATCCATTAATGCCCTTTCTACCACTCTTCCATTTGCCACTCTTACTCATGTATACTTGTTTTCATCTTTCTTTTTGAAAAAGCTAGAACTTATCACCATCTCTTGCTAAACACACATATCTACCAGTCTCTCATCACTCTCATTTTCACCTGGTACGCCATACTTCCCAATGACACCTTTTACTTCTCCAGCACCCAGTCTAGCATTTAGGTCACCCATGACAACTACATAATTCCTTCTACCCAGGCCTTCTACACACCTAGTTAATTCATTCCAGAACTCATTCCGCTCTTCACTTTTCTCACAACCTGGCCCATACGCACTGACAAAAGCCCAACATTCCCTACCCAACCTAACCCTTACCCACATTAACGTAGATGATATCTCCTTCCATTCCACTACTTTACCTGTCATCCATTCACTCAGAAATAAAGCCACACCTTCTCTTGCTCTTCCCCTTTCAATTCCAGACACCCTACCAGACATTTCACCAAACATCACTTCACCTTTCCCTTTTATCTTTGTCTCCCACAAAGCCACTATATCCATCCTACTATTTCTAAACATACTTCCAATCTCACATCTTTTACTCTCTATCATATTAAATACACACACATTCAAACACCACAATACTAGAGTGCGGGGAGCAGTCACTCTCCCCCAGCTCCACTTCTTTGATGTCTTGCAGGATTATAATACAGGAGAGGGAGTTCCCAGCCCCCTCGTCCCGTCCCTTTTAGTCGCCTCTTACGACACGCAGGGATACATTGGCGCTATTCTGATTGTTTTAATGCCCAACAACAACAACAACAACGACAACAATAATAATAATAATAATAATAATAACGATTTACTAAAGTTCTTGTAGTTTCTATAGATTATATTTCAATCTAGCGTAATACTTCCTTCTTTTTTTCAGTGGATGTGAAGATATGATAAATAGTAACTTCAATACATTGTTGCTAGTAGTAAGAGGAATTTAAAGGTGATTCATTCATAAAATAGTTTCCAGTTAAAGTTGAACATTTTGTTTGAATCAAAATCTTTTTCTCCATCTATTTTCCCCTGACTCTCGTAACCTTCGAGAGACCAAATTATCTATAGCTTCCTATCAGTAACATCATCATCATAATCATCAACATCATCATCATCATCATCATCATCATAAACATCATCATAAATATCAACATCAGCATCATCATCATCAGTTACCAAAATCAATCAATAATGACCAGGTACAGGAAACAATAACCAGGGAACAGTTACTGAAGGCAGTCAACATTGACCAGGTACAGAAAGCAACCAATAATGACAAGGTACTAAAAGCAATCAACAATGACCAAGAACTAAAAGAAATAAACAGTGACCAGGTACTGAAAGCAATAAAGTGACCAGGGACTAAGAGGAATCTACAGATATCAGGTACCGAATGCAATAAAAAGGGACCTGTTAGAGTTACTGAAATCAATCAACAATGAGCAGGTACTGAAAAAAATCAGCAATGATCAGGTACTGCAAGCAATCAACAGTGACCAAGTACTGAAAGCAATCAACAGTGACCAGTTACTGAAAGCAATCAACAGTGAAGAGACCAGGTGCTAAAAAGGATCTACATTGACCAGTTACTGAAAGCAATCAACAGTGACCAAGTACTGAAAGCGATCAACAGAGACCAATTACAAAAAAGGGATCTACATTGACCAGTTACTGAAAGCAATCAACAGTGACCAGGTACTAAAAAAGGATGTACAGTGACCAATTACTGAAAGCAATCAACAGTGACCAGGTGCTAAAAGGGATCTACAGCGACCAAATACCAGAAGCAATCAACATTAAACAGGTATCAAACGTTATAAAGCGATAAGAATTACACACAGATGTAAGACCACTGACTGTATAGCTAGATATAGCATCTCCAGAAGTTGAAGATAGAAAAATTGTCTTCAAATTAGCCTATTTTGCGGTCTCTACCAGAAAGACGATACGTTGCATAATTGAGGGTGATGTATTCAAGACGCATTTATAACTAGGGATATTCTTAAAGAAAACGAAATTTTGTGAAAATGACGTCCATTGTTTTTATGTCTACGTCAAAACATACCTGACAATATATATATATATATATATATATATATATATATATATATATATATATATATATATATATGTGTGTGTGTGTGTGTGTGTGTGTGTGTGTCTTTTTGTGTGATATTATAGCCAAGATCAGCAAATCCATGGTAGTCAGTACACCCATACTAGGTTGGTTTTTGAGCGATCACACAAAAATCTCCCCCCACCAATCTGCAGTGGCCAGTGTGGTCATAAGAACTGGCCAAACCCCAGACATGACAAAGACATATTATTATCATTATTATTATTACTTACTAAGTTACAACCCTAGTTGGAAAAGTAAAATGCTATAAGCCCAAGGGCTCCAACAAGGTGAGGAAAGGAAACAAGAAAAAATAGAATATTTTAGGGATAACATCAAAATAGATATCTCCTATATAAACTATAAAAACTTTAACAAAACAAGAGGAAGAGAAATAAGATAGAATAATATGCCCGATTGTACCCTCAAGCAAGAGAACTCTTACCCAAGACAGTGGAAGACCATGGTAGAGAGGCTACAGCACTACCCAAGACTAGAGAACAATGGTTTGATTTTAGAGTGTCCTACTGTCCTTCTCCTAGAAGGGCTGCTTACCATAGCTAAAGAGAATCTTCTACTCTTGCCTAGAGGAAAGTGGCTACTGAACAATGACAGTGCAGTAATCCTGCAGTTTACTAGAAACGGTTACATTTGATATTATTGTATATATAACTTCAAGTTAAATTCAAATAATATAAATGGGAAGGAGAAAGGTTTCGGAACTTTCATCTGTGGCTGAATTAATGTAAAGAGAAATAGTAAAAGTTGACATATGAGACAGAAGATTGACAAGGTGCACCAAGTAGATCGATAGATCAATATTTGGAAAAGTTACTGCTTTTGATATGACGAATATATATATCTTTAGCCTTTAAATAAATGTCATGAACTGAAACATCGTACTCCGGAGAAGAAATATATTTGGATATTATCATACGATGAAAATTATGCATAATGTGCATATATATATATATATATATATATATATATATATATATATATACAGTATATATAGATAGATAGATAGATAGATAGACAGATATACTGTAGGTACATATGGGTATACATAAATATGTATTCATATGACATAAATATATATACAATACATACATATATATATATATATATATATATATATATATATATATATATATATATATATATATGTCTTGAGAGCAATAATGACAAAATCTAAACAGTATAAAACATGGTATAGCAAGCTTATATATATATATATATATGTATATATATATATATATATATATATATATATATATATATATATAGATAATATTTATTTATATGTATGTATATACACGCACACACACATATATATATATACACATATATATTTGGATGAGATTCAGTAGCTGAAGACCAGACAAAACAATACTCCAAACTAGGTAGAATGAAAGAATTAAACCATTTCTTCAGAATAGACTGATCATCAATAAGCAAAATTTTTCAATAGGCAAAATATTGAAGAAGAAACAGACCAAACGTGTTTTTCAAATGTAAATTTCCACTAAAGAATCACACCTAAAAATTTTCAAGGAGTTGCATAGAGTTGAAGAAACATTATCAATGCTGAGATTCGGATGATGAGTAGCCACTGTTCTTGTCCTACATACAATCATACTTTGATTAATGTTAGGATCAATTTCATGCCCCATAATTAGCACCATGCACATATTTCAGCTAGACCTCTATCAACTAATTCAGCAACCCCAGATCTACACTTAGAAGATTGCACCGATTCAAAGAGAGTAGCTTCATCTGCGTATGCGATGAGCTTGTTTTCTATGTCTAATCACATGTAACATTTATATAGTATGAAAAGAAATGGGCCAATAACACTACCCTGAGGAACACCAGGTATTACATATCTATATTAACTATGGTGACAATCAACAACAACTCTTTGCAATCTATTAAATAATTGAATAATGATGCTAAGAAAAGACCCACTTACCACCTATACTCCCAACTGTTTGAGTTTGAAAATAAGGGTCTCATGATTAACACAGTCGAAGGCCAATCATATGAACTTTCAGAGCACAATCAAGGGATTCCTGCAGAGTACTGGAAATTATAAGAAGGGCATCACAAGCTCCAAGGTCTTTTCAAAAGCCAAATTGCACACTAGGTAATGATTATTACCTTCGGCAGACCTATTTAGACATTTTGCCAAAAGACGTTCAAAAATGTTTTGGAAATTTGGCGGTATTCTGTTGGTCTACAGCTACTACAAACATGTTTTCCAGATGAAGTAACATTTCCAAAGTGCAAAAAGAACCTCTTCTAGCTAACTTACAGAAAATAACAGACAACTTAAGAGCTAAGAAATCTGAGGCCTTTATAAAAAAAAAAACAAGAAAAATAACATAAACACCACGGTCCATCAAGAGTGTTTTAATTGCACAGAAAAAAGGTTAAACTAGTTAGTTTACCTTCAGGAAAGCAGGAATAATGATGATCTAGTTCCTCATTACTCTGCTTACTGTCAAACACATCAACTAAAGGGGTTGCCTTTTCCTTTAGACAGCGAGTGACATAGCCATCTGGTTCAAGTAAAGGAGGAACTGTTGCGTCTTCACCAAAGAGGGCAGACTTAATGGTAGCCCACTAACTTGTTCCTGAGTTGTACCAGAAAAAAATTTCTTTTATGGTCAAATTGTAATAATTTTCAGTGGAAACATAAACTCTCTGAGCAACAGCTCTACCCGAGTATAGTTATTCCAAGTCAAATCTGATCTGTTACCCTTCCAAAGATGATAGGCCTCCTGCTTCTCCAAATAAGCACATCTAAAACATCATTGAGCCAGGGGTTGTCTTTCACTTGGTATTCTAACACATGAGGGATATGCCTATCATTTATGTGACCTTGAGATTTTGTATATATCTTAAATGAGTTTAACGCATCAGGGACAGGCTGCTTGATCTTAATTACTAACAAAATCAAGTCATGATCAGATGTCCCAACTGGAGAATCAACCTTACTTGTCATAACACCAGGGGAGTCAGTGTATACTGGTCCAAGAAGTTTCCAGGCTTGTGAGTAGCTTCACTTACGATTTGCTCACAGCCTGATTCAGAGGTAAAGTCCAAAGATCTTAAGCCATGGCGATCAGTAGGAGAAACAGAATTTAACCACGCCCCTTGGTGAGGGTTGAAATCACTAAGCACAATAGAGGCTTTTCTATTATCTTTTATCTTGGCCATAATGGTTAGAAGACAATTGAAGGTAGAATTATCCAATTCTGGATTACTATAGATCGAACACTGATAAATGTTGTTATGTCAGCCACAAAATTCTATTACCTGACTCTCATGACTTCCACATTCATAGCAGGACTTATGAGAAGCAGGGTACTTAGTTCTTATATAAACCGCCATCCCCCATGCTCTAGGAATTTCATCCCGATTCAAAATTATTGCTTTCTTACAAATTAGAATTCTGAGCCTAGATGTGTGCCTCATTTGGGAAACCAAAATTTCTGAGCATAATAGAATACCATATTGTCTGGTGGCAATTGCATGGTCTTGGATATTGCCATGCTTGAGGATACACTCGGGCACACTATTCCATCTTATTTTCTTCCTCTTGTTTTGTTAAAGTTTTTATAGTTTATATGAGAAATATTTATTTTAATCTTGTTACTCTTCTTAAAATATTTTATTTTTCTTTGTTTCCTTTCCACACTGAGCTATTTTGCCTGTTGGAGCCCCTGGGGTTATAGCCTCCTGTTTTTTCAACTTAGCAAGTAATAATAATAATAATAATAATAATACATTAAACGACACTTGCAAACCCTGCTTTGGCCCCGGATGATGCTCAATATCTCCAGAGAAAATAAGAATTTAAAAGCAATAAAAAGGTCTCATTATATCACCCCCCCCCAAAAAAAAAAAAAATTACAATAATGATAGCGAAAAAGTATGTACACGAATATATATATAAAGCGAATCATACAACTCGCAAAAGACAAAATGCCGGATAAAACTGGTCAAAATGGCGGTGCCGATATCATGCGAAGATAAGTAGGCCTACCCTCCAGGATAGCCACTTCAACTGAAGGAAGGGTAGTTATAATGGTTTTGAAAATGTATAGGCCTACCAGAGGAAGATGAAAAAAAAAACAGGGAAAAGTATGTATGTATGTATGTATGTATGTGTATGTATATATATACATACATATATATATATATATATATATATATATATATATATATATATAAGGCTTAGCAAGTAACAATAATGATGATATTTATATATATATATATATATATATATATATATTATATATATATTATATATATATAACGAAAATTTCGAGTCTTAGTGATGAAGCTATCATATATATATATATATATATATATATATATATATATATATATATATATATATATATGTATATATATATATATATATATATATATATATATAGACCATTGTTCTCTATTATGTAAGGGAAACATATGTGCATATATATAAATATATATAATTCATTTACATAAAGAAACAACGAACATCTTTAATTACATAATCCATACACTTATGCTGAACAGAGTTAAATTAATACATTTATATCTCACATACTACAAAATGTCTTCGTTTCTAACTATCATCTCTAGGTAGTTATCATGAAAGAAATTCATTGAAATTCACGACACGAAACTTAAACTAATATAAGAATGTAACAAGATGTATAGAAATGAACAATACATCCAAATTGCAACGAAAATAAAATGAACCTGTGATATGGTTTTCTTTTATCATTCCATCTGCTTTTTCAACAAGTACCTCAAAATTAGACGTAAGGATATTCCAGAATAATTGATCAATTAAATTATATAACATTAGTGATTGTTGTTGTTCCTCTTTAGAATAAATCAAGCTTAACTCCCAAGCAATCTTATACAAATATATTACAAAAATTTGCCCATTTTAGGCCGGGAGCACACTAGCGACTCTGTGGCGCCACAAAGCCACAGCATCGTGTGGCGGGGATGTGGTCTCCCATAGGTTTCCATTGTTTTCAAGTTTTGCCGCACAAACTAGCGACTGTGGCTCTCTGTCGCTCATCCCCGCCACAGGCGTGGCGTGGCTTTGAAAACAATGGAAACCTATGGGAGACCACATCCCCGCCACACGATACTGTGGCTTTGTGGCGCCACAGAGTCGCTAGTGTGCTCCCGGCCTTATTCTTAACAACAACTGAAACAAATGCAGCCGTTTCTAGTCCACTGCAGGAAAAAGACCTCAGACATGTCAATTCATGTCTGGGTCTTGGCCAGTTTTCGTCATAACCTGGGGGTTGGTTATGGTGGGAGATTTTCGTCTGATCGTTCACAGCAAAGCAACCTAGTAAGGGTGGCTTTGACATGTATAGCTTTGCTGTTCATGGCGATACATAAACCATTTCACCACGTTAATGTATCCCCACTCAGAAACGGATTCATATTCCAATAAGTGCTATATTTAATAAGTAAAGGTAAAAATGTCTGGTTTCAGCTCTAGTATCATCCAAAGAGATGCGCAACAGAACGTCAGCCACATAAGTATCCTTCCCAGTTAACATCTTAAACTGACGGTCCTGGGCTGGGATCGATCTGCTGCCATACGAATGCTAGGCGAACGCATTAGCATATGATAGGAAAATGTCATTCAAAGCGGTTACAGATAACTATGGAAAAGGCGAAGAAACTAGATTACGGAGAAATTAAGAGTTTGCGAACCACTCCCCGCCTCCTTTTTTGGACTTGCGACTCCACCATTGTGGCAACTTTCCCCGGCAGTAAAAAGGCTCCAATGATGCAAAACTATCAGACATCAAACGATACGAGAACCCAAAATCAGAAAATACTCTCTAATCCTAGTTTCGTTATCACCACTTTCATTATTTTTATTATTATTATTATTATTATTATTATTAGTAGTAGTAGTAGTAGTGGTAGTGGTAGTGGTAGTGGTAGTAGTAGTAGTAGTATTATCATTGTTATTATTATTAATTGCTAAGCTACAACCCTAGTTGAAAAAGCAGGATGCTATAAGCACAACGGCTCCAACAGGGAAAATAACCCAGTGGGGAAAGGAAATAAAAAAAAACTACAATGGAAGTTTAAGAACAATAATAACAATAAAATAAATCTATCATATATAAACTATAAAAACTTGAAAATAGCAAGAGGAAGAGAATATTTATCCCATTCAGTGTTTTATAGGTCAGTTTAATTGACCTGGGTAGAGCTTCCTCCAACTTCGATTGGCGTTTGCCACAAATCCTTTTAAATGTTCAGTGTCAAAATCTCAGTATATGCATTGACAGAAATTATTCTAATTCATATCCTTCAAATTACTGAAATATAAAAAAAAAATGCTTTCCCACGAAGACTCATAGAACGTAAAAGAATTTAGAATCTCTCTTTTATAAAAAATAAGGAGCAAGTCACTCTCTCTCTCTCTCTCTCTCTCTCTCTCTCTCTCTCTCTCTCTCTCTCTCTCTCTCTCTCTCTATATATATATATATATATATATATATATATATACACACACATATATATATATATATATATATATATATATATATATATATATATATGTATATGTATAAGTAAATTATATATATATATATATATATATATATATATATATATATACACACACACATGTATATATATATATATATATATATATATATATATATATATATATATATATATATATATATATATATATATATATATATATATATCTTTCCGGTAACACTCAGCTCTCCCCGTCCCTCGGGTTGGGGGGAGAGGAGTAGTCATACCCTAATGTGAGGGTTGTTCGTACATATCTATCTAAAGATTTAGCCGTCATTTTTGACGTGTAGTGTACACTAGAATATAATATAACCGACCATATGATCAGACGAGTATGACGTTATTATTATTATTATTATTACTAGCCAAGCTACAACCCTAGTTGGAAAAGCAAGATACTATAAGCCCAAGGGCTCCAACAGGGAAAAATAGCCCAGTGAAGAAAGGAAATAAATAAATGATGCGAATAAATTAACAATATGTCATACTAAAAACAGTAACAGCATCAAAACAGATATGTCCTATATTAAACTATTAACAACGTCAAAAACAGATATGTCGTAAATAAACTATAAAAAGACTCATGTCAGCCTGGTCAACATAAAAACATTTTGCTCCAACTTTGAACTTTTGAAATTCTACTGATTCAACTACCCGATTAGGAAGAGCATTCCACAACTTGGTAACAGCTGGAATAAAACTTCTAGAATACTGTGTAGTATTGAGCCTCATGATGGAGAAGGCCTGGCTATTAGAATTAACTGCCTGCCTAGGTCATATCAAAAGCCGGTTCTTGTTTATACGATTCTTTTATTTTCTTCCAGGGATCTCTCGTTAGTTGGCATGCTTTCTTAGTATGCTCACATAGAAAGCATGAAATATTATCATCATCATCATCATCCTCTCCTCCCACGCCTAATAACGCAAAGGGCCTCTGTTAGAATTCTCCAGTCGTCTCTATTTTTAAATCAATACTTCACCATTCATCATCTCCTACTTCACGCTTCATAGTCCTCAGCCATGTAGGCCTTGGTTCTTCCAACTCTTCTAGTGTCTTGTGGAGCCCAGCTGAAAGTTTGGTGAATTAATCTCCCTGGGGGGGGGGGGCGCCGCGAAGATCATGCCCAAACCATCTCCATCTACCCCTCATCATGATCCTATCCACATATGGCACTCGAGTAATTTCTCTTATAGTTTCATTTCTAATCCTGTCCTGCCATTTAACTCCCAATATAAACAATGAAATTTCCCTTTATGAATTCAACAAATGTGTCGTTTTGGAGAGCCTCAATATCTATCAAATGAATTGAAATCCATCTGGCATGATGTACTTAGTCCAGAGAAATAGAAATCTGTGAGTTTCTGTAACATGTTTTGGTACAGTTTGAAATTAGGCTCCCAGAATATTCAAACTCGGAGAGGATCAATTTACCCAGCCTCTGAGCTCCATGGGCTCCACGTAGCTTATCCTTCCCTGGGGGGCTTACAATTGCTCTCCAGAGCTTACTGGAAGTCCTGTAATTGGAGAAACTACAAAGGAATTAGCTTTCTAATTGCCATTTGTTCAGTGATCTTTGCTAAAAGCTCTGTGGTAAAGCTTACACGTATATGCTAAGCTTGATTTGCGGAGAACAGCTTTCTTCTTTCTTTTTTTCTTTTGGTATTGTTGACACTTCTAGTTTTTAAAGTTTTTTAAAGGCCGCTCATGAATGGCAGAGGCAAGGTACAGTGACATTCCCCTACCAAGCAGAACAATGCCCTAGAAACTGACCATATATACATATGATCAGCGCCTAAGCCCCTCTCCGCCTAAGCTCAGACCAGGGGAGGGCCAGGCAATGGCTGCTGTTGACTAGGCAGGTAGACCTATAGGCTCCCCAAAATCCCCATCCTTAACTCACAAGAATGGTGAGCTTGCAGTGACCAAAGGAACTAACCAGTTTGAGCGAGACCTGAATCCCAGTCTGTCGATCACCAGGCAGAGACGTTACCAACAGGCCACCACAACAAGTTCTACTAACTTGTTCATAGGATGAACAAGGGAACACAAGGTGGATGGGTGAACTTGGAGCAATTGTACAAACGCTTAGTGAAA
>NC_090766.1:52600428-52602928 GCF_036898095.1 Palaemon carinicauda | reverse complement strand
ACACGGATAGTTTTCAGGATAACAGCAGAAATACATTTATTTTTCTCCATTTATTGTTTGGTGTCGACACCTGTTCCGGTTCACTTCGCGACCCTTATTCAAGACAATTTTGAGTTTTGGAACTACAATTTAATATAAATGTTATGGTGGTGAAAATTTGATACACACACGCACATATATATATATATATATATATATATATATATATATATATATATATATATATATATATATATATATATATACAATTATATATACAGTATATATAAATATATATATACATATATATATATATATATATATATATATATATATATATATATATATATATATATATGGATTAATATCAACACAACATCGTGTTCAAATAGAAATAAATTTCTACCTCATACCTGGGATCGAACGCTAGCCCCTTCTAATGAAAGGCCAGGTCGAAACCAACCATGTCACGAGAGCCCATAAAAGATACTGGAACCTGACCGCTACCAACTGTCCGAGGATTTACCTGGCGAGACATCAGTCTCTTACCAGCGAGTTTTACCCAATATCACGTGGTGGCCCGGGATATTGGGTAAAACTCGCTGGTAAGAGACTGATGTCTCGCCAGGTAAATCCTCGGACAGCTGGTAGCGGTCAGGTTCCAATATCTTTTATGGGCTCTCGTGACATGGTTGGTTTCGACCTGGCCTTTCATTAGAAGGGGCTAGCGTTCGATCCCAGGTATGAGGTAGAAATTTATATATATATATATATATATATATATATATATATATATATATATGTGTGTGTGTGTGTGTGTTTGTGTGTGTGAGTGTATGTGTGTGTGCATGTGTATACATGGCAATATCTACCTCTAATTACTACATTGTTGCAACAAAAGTAAAAATAGATACATGTTTCTTTCGAAAAACAAGGGTTAAAAAAAGTTTTTGAAATATGATCAAGACAAATGAGTTTGCCATGATAGATTCGAGATACCCATGTAATGTGAACATAAACTGCAAACGGAGGATAAAGGCACTTATAGTCCATTTCTTTTAGCGATGCATATTTGCACAGACTCGCGGCGGTGCCCTTTTAGCTCGGAAAAGTTTCCTGATCGCTGATTGGTTAGAATTATCTTGTCCAACCAATCAGCGATCCGGAAACTTTTCCGAGCTAGAAGGGCACCCCTGCCAGTCGGTGCAAATATGCATCGCTAAAAGAAATGGACTATAGTTGATGGAGTACTTTGACAATACGCAAAATTCTAAAATGGGTTCACGGAATCAGCAGGGAGTGCTTGTGGGGACAGACTGGTGGCAAGGGGGAATAGAATCAGGAAATGAGAGGTTTATTGAAGGGGAACTATTGTTGGAAGCCATTGATCCATATCGGAATTGTTTTGAGTACAGACATACAGAACTTTATAGAGAAGCAGTTAAAAACACGCAAAAGTGTATAGGGAAGCAGTTAAAAGAATGCAAAAGTACATAGAGAAGCAGTTGAAAACATGCAAAAGTAAATAGGGAAGGAGTTCAAATCATGCAAAAGTATATAGAGAAGCAGTTAAAAACAAGCAAAAGTTTATAGGGAAGAGCTAAAAGAATGTAAAAGTATATAAAGAAGCAGTTATAAGCATGCAAAAGTATTTAGGGAAGTAGTTAAAACATGCTAAAGTATACAGGGAAGCAATTAGAAACATGCAAAAGTATTTAGGAAAGCAGTTAAAACATGCTAAAGTATATAGGGAAGCAGTTAAAAACATGCAAAAGTAAAAAGGGAAGCAGTTAAAACATGCAAAAGTTTATAGAGAAGCAGTTGAAATTATGCAGAAGTATATAGGGAAGCAGTTAAAAACATGAAAAAGTATATAGAAAAGAAGTTAAAAACATGATAAAAGTACATAGGGAAGAAGTTGAAAACATGAAAAAAGTTTATAGGGAAGCAGTTAAAAACATGAAAAAGTATATAGGGAAGAAGTTAAAAACATGCAAAAGTATATAGGGAGGCAGTTAAAATAATGTAAAAGTATATAGAGAAGCAGTTAAAATCATGCATAAGTATATAGAGAATCAGTTAAAAAATGCAAAATTATATAGGGAAGCAGTTAAAAACATGGAAATGTATATAGGGAAGAAATTAAAAACATGCAAAAGTATATATAGAAGCAGTTAAAAAGCAGAACTATACAGAGAAGCAGTTAAAACATGCAAAGGTATATAGGGAAGCAGTTAAAAAATGCAAAAGTATATAGGGAAACAGTTAAAAAAAGTGCAAAAGTATATGGGGAAGCAGTTAAAAACATGCAAAAGTATATAGGGAAGCAGTTAAAACATGCAAAAGTATATAGGGAAGCAGTTAAAAAATGCAAAAGTATATAGAGAAGCAGTTAAAAACATGCAAAAGTATACAGGGAAGCAATTAAAAACATGCAAAAGTTTATAGAGAAGCAGTTAAAAACATGCAAAAGTATATAGGGAAGCAGTTAAAACATGAAAAAAAGTAAATAGGGAAGAAG
>NC_090766.1:52540428-52595428 GCF_036898095.1 Palaemon carinicauda | reverse complement strand
CCTGAATATGCTTCACTTAAGTTTTTCAGGCTTTACCACTTTACACATTACCCCTGTACTAGCCTCCTGGCTAGGACCACTGTACAAGCCTCCTGGCAAGGACCACTGTACTAGCCTCCTGGCTAGGACCACTGTACAAGCCTACTGGCAAGGACCACTGTACTAGCCTCCTGGCTAGGACCACTGTACAAGCCTCCTGGCAAGGACCACTGTACTAGCCTCCTGGCAAGGGCCACTGTACTAGCCTCCTGGCAAGGACCACTGTACTAGCCTCCTGGCTAGGACCACTGTACAAGCCTCCTGACCATATTACATATGATCAAAGCCCAAGCCCCCTCTCCATCCAAGCTAGGACCAAGGAGGGCCAGAGCTATAGTCTCCCCAAAACAGCGTTCCCCCCCCAACTCTCCATAGCTCAAAAGGCTTGTGAGTTTGCAGACACTACAGGAAACTATCGAGATTTAGTGAGACTCGAATCCAAGTCCGGCAGATCACCAGGCAGGGACGTTCCCAATAGGCCACCACAACCCTCAAAGTAAGGAAACTAGCCTCCTGGCTAGGAAAGCTGTACAAGACTCCTGGCAAGGACCACTGTACTAGCCTCCTGGCTAGGACAGTGGTAACATACTCGCCTAGCATTCGCATGGTAGAAGATCGATCCCTGCCCGAAACCGTGAGTTTAAGCTGTTTACTAGGGAGGCAACTGCTCTGGTTGGGCACCACATTGGGTGGTTGGACTTACCCGGCTGGCGTTCTGGTGAGCATCTATTCTGATGAAACTGGAGCTGACACCAGACACCTTTAACCTTTTCAACATTCATGGTGAAAAAACCTCTGACTGCCATAATGAAAACTTTCAATCCTTCACATAAACTTGATGAATATTAATGGGCCTCGTGAGTATGACACTCATTGCTTTTATTATCCAAATTTAACTGGTCGTTAAATTTGGACCAAATAAATGAGATTGACATTCTAATAAGCAATTAATCAAATATAAACTGATTCGCATAGGTTCACGCGCTTTATTTGATTACCATCAACACATGAAGGACTAATATATATCGGGACAGGGATCAATTTAAAACAGCAAGCGTATATATATACACACACATATATATATATATATATATATATATATATATATATATATATATATATAAATATAAATATATATACATATATATATGTATATATATTTACCGGTATATATATACATATATATATATACATATATATAACGGTATATGTATATATATGATATATATATATATATACATATATATATATATATATATATATATATATATATATATATATGTATATATACCGGTATATATATACATATAAATATATATATATATATATATATATATATATATATATATATATATATATTTCTTGCCTGTCACGCTGAGCTGTATTACAAACATAACTAAACAGTCTCTCCCCGCTCCTCGGGTAAGGGGAGAGAGTAGCCATACCCTAGTGCGAATGGATAACCCGAGAGGTAGTTAGGAAAGGGGAAGGGTTGATTCTGTTTGTGTGCGTGTTTGTGCATATCTATCTAAACATTTAACCCTAATTTTTGCCGGGCTGCGTAAACTAGTCAACAATAAAGCTCAATACATGAGACCGCTGTATGTGAGTGATTGTATAAGTATTGTGCAAATATAAAACAGCTTTATTGGTGGAACAGTAGCATTCACCATTTGATTGTCCTTAACATTTCTTCTTCTCTCAAGGGGTTAACTACTACACTTTAATTGTTCAATGGCTACTTTCCTCTTGGTAAGGGTAGAAGAGACTCTTTAGCTATGGTAAGCAGCCCTTCCAGGAGAAGGACACTCCATAATCAAACCATTGTTCTCTAGTCTTGCGTAGTGCCATAGCCTCTGTGCCCTGGTCTTCCACTGTTTTGGGTTAGAGTTCTCTTGATTGAGGGTACAGTCGGGCACACAATTCTATCTTATTTCTCTTCCACTTGTTTTGTTAAAGTTTTTATAGTTTACATAAGAAATATTTATATCAATGTTGTTACTATTCTTAAAATATTTTATTTTACCTTGTTTCCTTTCCTCACAGGGCTATTTTCCCTGTTGGAGCCCCTGGGCTTATAGCATCGTGCTTTTCCAACTAGGGTTGTAGCTTAGTAAGTAATAATAATAATAATGATAATAATAATAATAACAACTAATTTCTTGATTATTATCCTTCTGAAAGATAAATTCCTCTTTCTATTTTCTGTGGATACTATTTTGGTCACTGATCCTTTAAGCCAGAAGGGGAGACTCCGTCCTCGTGACACCTGTCACGCCACTCATTCTTTTATTTTTTGGAAATAGGGTTGTTGTGGCTTATTGGAAACGTCCCTGCTTGGTGATCGCCAGACTGGGGTTCGAGTCCTGCTCAAACTCGTTAGTTTCTTTAGTGTCTGCAACCTTACTATCCTTGTGAGCTAAGTATGGGAGGTTTAGGGGAACCTATAGGTCTACCTGCTGAGTTATCAGAAGCCATTGCCTAGCACTCCCTGATCCTAGCTTGGGTGGAGAGGGGGGTTGGACGTTGATCATATGTATGTATGGTTAGTCTCTAGGGTATTGCCCAGCTTGCTAGGGCAATGTCACTGTCCCTGGCCTCTGCCATCCATGATTATTATTATTATTATTATTATTATTATTATTATTATTATTATTAAATGCTAAGCTACAACCCTAGTTGGAAAAGCAGGATGCTAAAAGCCCAGGGGCCCCAAGGGGGAAAATAGCCCAGTGTGGAAAGGAAATAAGGAAAAATAAAATATTTTAAGAATAGTAACAATATTAAAATAAATATTTCCTATTTAAACTATAAAAACTAACAAAACAAACGGAAGAGAAATAAGATAGAAAAGTGTGCACGAGTGTACCATCAAACAAGAGAACTCTAACCCAAAGCAGCGTGAGACCATGGTACAGAGGTTATGGCACTACCCAAGAATAGAGAACAATGGTTTGATTTTGGAGTGTCCTCCTAGAAGAGCTGCTTACCATAGCTAAAGAGTCTCTTCTACCCTTACCAGGAGGAAAGTAGCCAGTAGCAGTAGTTAACCCCTTGGGTGAAGAAGAATTGCATTTAAACCTTTACAACCTTGGATTGGAAATTTCAGTGATTTTTTTTTTTCCTGACTATGAAAGCAATTTTTTTTTCTAGAGAGACACGTCTATCATTTTCATATTTCCTTCATCTTGCTTTTTTTAGTTCTTGACAGGTGTAGATTTTTACTTTACCTTAACTAATCTAAAGCGTTATCCGGAGAAAGTGGGGAAAACTTGCATAGGGTGGTGAACTTGCATAGGGTGGTGAAAAGCTGAAAATCTTTGTTAGGGGAAAGAGAAGGCAGTTTCTAATTATGGGTAAACATAAGGAGAGTTTAAGTATGGGTAAATATGAGGAAATTTTTAAGTATAGGTAAATATGAGGAAAGCATTTAAATATGGGTAAATATGAGGAAAATTTTCAAATATGGGTAAATATTATTAAAGTTTTTAATTATGGGTAATATGAGGAAAGTTTTTAAATATGGGTAAATATTAGGAAAGTTTTTTAATATGGGTAAATATGAGGAAAGTTTTCAAATATGTGTAAATATGAGGAAAATATATAAGTATGGGTACATATGAGGAAAGTTTTGAAATATGGGTAAATATTAGAGAAGTTTCTAAATATGGGTAATAGGAAAGTTTCTAAATATGGGTAAATATTAGGAAAGTTTTAAATCATGAGTAAACATGAAGAAAATATTTAAATATGGGTAATATCATGAAAGTTTCTAAATATGGGTAAATACTAGGAAAGTTTTAAATCATGAGTAAATATGAAGAAAATATTTAAATATGGGTAAATATGAGGGAAGTATACAAGTATGGGTAAATATGAGGAAAGTTTTTAAATGTTGGTAAATATTAGGAGAGCATTTAAATATGGGTAAATAGGGTGAATTTTTTAAAATATGGGTAATGAGGAAAGTCTTTAAATATGAGTAATATGAGGAAAGGTTATAAATATAGGTAATAAGAGGAAAGTTTTTAAGTATGGGGGAGGTATGTGACGTTAAATGGAATATATAATTGTAAACATTAGTAATTAAAGTGATTTCTGGGTACTGCACGTATTTATAATTAGATAACATAAACATTAACAAATGAAAAAAACAAGACAGTTCTCATAGCTTCAGATTATTATTATCATTACTAGCTAATCTACAACACTATCGTCAACTCTTTTTAGTGAGGCAGATTCGCACCGACTCGCAGGGGTGCCCTTTTAGCTCGGAGAAGTTTCCTGCTCGCTGATTGGTTAGAGAAGATAACTCTAACCAATCAGATAGCAGGAAACGTTTCCGAGCTAAAAGGGCACCGCTGCGAGTCACTGCGAATGTGCCTCATCAAAAAATATTTAGTATAGTTGGAAAAGCAGGATGCTTTAAAAGCCCAGGGGCTCCAGCAAGGAAAAATAGCCCAATGAGGAAAGGAAATAAAGAAAGAAAATAAACCACAAGAGAAGTGATAAACAATTAAAATAAAACATTTTCATATCCGTAACAACGTTAAAATAAATTTTCCATATATAAACTATAAAAAGTAAAAAAAAAAAAAAAAGAGGAATAGAAATAAGATAGAATAGCGTGCATTCAAATAAAGTTTATAATATTAGAATTGATATTACCGAAAAGCCCATTTTAGGTACATTTACACGCATTGTAATAAATTGAATAGCAAAGAGAGAAATAAAGTATCCAGGATGCGTTTTTTTTTTTTTTTTTTTTTTTTTTAATAATAAAACGTTTACGACGGGAATACACATCTTAAGAACTGGAACGCACTACTGTTGGGAATCTAAAATACAATATACGGACTCTAATTAAGGTGCTAAACTTAAGAAGAGTGAAAGCGCCTCCTTTATATTTGCTGTGAAGTTGAAATACCTCTGAAAACTATGTTCAATCCATTTTTAAATCTGTAAATTTCTTCCCTTTTTTTTAAGGAGAAACCTTGCCATCACTTACAACCCTTAGTGACCACTCAAAGACTTGAAACAGACGAGGATAGGTGATGGATAGTAGTGAATTCGGTTAACCTCGTCACCCAACCCCTGGAGCGAGAAAGTTTTTTTTTTCTCTTTTTTTTTTTTTAGTCTTCAGATAGGCCCCTACGTAGAGCTTCCTGCATTAACCTATAGCACTCATAGTTCGTCTGCTGCGCCTTCGGTAGGACTCTCCCAGAACGGCCGATTTCCCCGCACTTCCTCCTACCAAATTCGCAAGACAACCTTTCATCATGACGAGACACCTAGCCTAGGTAAGGATAGATATAAAAGTCGCCGCGGAGAATCGGGGCGAAATAAGCTCCGCCCTGTGATGACGTAATAGCCAATCATGTTGTGCCCCGCGTTAATAGCTTAAATTTGTGAGGGGATATGTTGCAACGTGATTGGCTATAATGTCATTATGGGGTGGGGCTTATTTCGCCTGGAATTTTTGCGGCGGCTACAGTCTGGTAGAAGATAAGGATGCAGAATAAATAAGAATGTTGTTTCACTTATGCTATTTTCATTGTTTTTATGCCGGAAGATGTTTTTAAATGCAAATTGAATTAGAAATTTCTCCTGTTTTATCCTTATCTGTTCATATTGATTTTGAATTAAAGTGAATACATTTTCCATTTCTGTTTACAGAAATTTCATTCCCATCTCTCTTTAAAGATAGTTCTATGTTTAAAGAAATTTCATTTACATTTCTCATTAAATTTAAATACGAAATTTCCATGTTTTTAATGTCCCTTACTCCTTGCATAAGAAATTTGAATTTCCCAATATTATCTTTACAAATTGATAATTATTTCATATCAATTAAAAAATCCATTTCATTTCTATACAATTAGGTTGCAATTGCTAAATATTACAAAAGGTTCATATTTGACTTTTGTTCTCATTAGATTGATGCTTTCAAAATTACGTTTTTCTTGTTTAAGATGAAAAAAAGAGATATTTCCTTTACATTATGTAAAACTTTTTCGGTTTTACAGGCTTTTTGAGGTGAGTAAGATCGACAGAGATCAACTTGCATCTTGCAAGATCGACATTGAATAGGTCCCACTTAACATAAGATCTAGAGATTCTATCGTAGGTTCTATCAATTGTGAGATAAATATTTTTAAAAGATAGAGATAATTAATGTTCTAGTACATAAGCAACAATTTGTCAAGGGATTCAGCAACGACAGGGATACACATCCCCGAGTCATATCGATGGAAAGAGAATAGCATCATCAGCATAAGCAACAAGATTGTTTGCAAGGCCAAACTACAAACCGTATGAATTACGAAGAGTACACGGCAAAGAACTCTACCCTGAGGAACACCAAATATAAAATTCCTGTAGTCAGTGAAGTGTCCATCTACTACTTCTCTTTACAAACCTTATGAATTATGGAGAGTAGGCCTACACGGCAAAGAACTCTACCCTGAGGAACACCAAATATCATATTCCTGTAGTCAGTGCGGTGTCCATCAACCTCTTACTCTTTACAATGTACTGGTCAAAATATCAATGATTATAATAGGAAATTACACACCAACTCATGTCTGTTTAAAGTTTGAAAACATTGATCTAACGATCAAAAACTGCACAGAATTAAAAAACCAACCATATGATATTAATTTAGAGAGCTTTGCACAGCACTGCAGACTATGAGAAAGTTCAAAACTGCAGGCTAATGAACAAATACAACCTTACTTAAATGAAATAATCGAGAAAAGTCTCCATAACATCAAGAATTCTTCATAGTAAGCAAACTGAAACATATCATTTGTACAAAGTAAAAATGGTGTTAAAAGTCGCCTGATTATTTTCAATGATTTCTTCCTGTTCCCCTTCGGAATTCCTTGTTTTGTAAACGTTTTCATATTCATATAAAATCTTGCCATTTACACAATATTTGTTGATAGCTACCCTACATTAAACCTCATCTACGTATCTAATGACTCATCTTCAAGTTTAAACGACCGATTTTTAAGGTGCCAATTCAGATATCACAAAATCTTTACACTTCTCTTAAATGAAGCCTATAAAAATCCTGTATCAATGCTTCTTTAAGAGAATTCCGCAAATTTAATAAACGACAAACATTCTATAGATTTTACAAGGAGACTTGTGCAAATTCAGTAATGGATAGTTTTGTCCATAAGTTATTTTAATAGAACTCTACAAATAGTGAATGTCATAAGTTTAGGTAACAGAACACTATGAAATAAGTTATTATTATTATTATTATTATTATTATTATTATTATTATTATTATTATCATTAAATGCTAAGCTACAACCCTAGTTGGAAAATCGGGATACTATAAGCCCAGGGGCCCCAATAGGGAAAATAGCCCAGTGAGGAAAAGAAATAAGGAAAAATAAAATATTTTAAGAATAGTAACAACATTAGAATAAATATTTCCTATATAAACTATAAAAACTTTAACAAAACAAGAGGAAGAGAAACTAGATAGAACAGTGTGCCCGAGTGTACCCTCATTCGACAAATTCAGTCTCAAAAAACCTTTTGGCAATTTTTTTAGATGACTATTTCTAAACTGGATTCTATAAATTATACTTTCAATAACCTCAAGGTATCTCAAAGGCTAGTTCCATCTTATCATTCAAGTAAGTATTCAGACTGATTATTTAAATAAACGAAAAAAAAAAACAGTTAAATTTCTGCAATGTTTCCAAAGTAAAAAAAAAAATAGCAACAAGAATTTCTAAAAGATATTTTGTAAGAAAAATACGAAATAGATAATTCTAATTGCGAGTTTTGAACCTACCAGATTATTATTATTATTATTATTATTATTATTATTATTATTATTATTATTAGCTAAGCTACAACCCTAGTAGGAAAAAGCAGGAAGCTATAAGCTAAAGGGCCCCAACAGGAAAAAAATAGTCGTAGGGAAAGGAAATAAGGAAACAAATAAACTACAAGAGAAGTAATGAACAATTAAAATAAGATATTTATAGAACAATTCGAGGCGAACTTAGATCCAAGTTGATACGATAGACGAGAGACAGATGCTGAGTCAGCAGATTGATGGGATGAGATGGGAATGGAGTTATGTTATTTATGGAGGGGGGGGGGTTAAAACCGTAGGAGGGGGGGGGGTTAAACACATAGGAGGGGGGAGTGGATTAAAGGTGGGGAGGGAGTAGGGAGGACTGAAGACCTACTCTGGAAGGAAAACGAAGAAGGAACCGATCTAACATGTCATTTTTCGACTGAAATATGACATTTAGATAAGGACAAGTATTGATCTGAGATGGATAGGAATTTATGGATTTCGAAAGTGTAGCCAGGCGCTGGGATTGGGGAGGTCATTCAGTTCAGAGGTACTACCTTCAGGGGGGTTACAGTTGTTACACATCTCTTTCCTCATACACTTGACAACCCTGAAATTACCAAACAATTCTTCTTCGCTCAAGAGGTTAACTACTGCAATTGTTCAGTGGCTATTTTCCTCTTGGTAAGGGTAGAAGAGACTCTTTAGCTATGGAAAGCAGCTCTTCTAGGAGAAGGACACTCTAAAATCAAACCATTGTTCTCTAGTCTTGGGTAGTGCCATAGCCTCTGTACCATGGTTTTCCACTGCCTTGGTTTAAAGAACTTTTGCTTGAGAGTACACTCGGACAAATTATTCTATCTGGTTTCTCTTCCTCTTTTTTAATTCAGTTTTTAGTTTATATATGAAAGATTTATATTAATGTTATTATTGTTCTTAAACTTCTTGTAGTTTTTCTTTATTTCCTTTCCTCACTAGGCTATTTCCCTGTTGTAGCCCTTGGGCTTATAGCATCCTGCTTTTCTAACTAGGGTTGTAGCTTAACAAGTAATAATAACAATGATATAATACAGGAAGTGAAAGTTAACAAGTTGGAAGAAATCTGGAACGGAGGTTAAGTTGATTGACTGATTGATTTGAAGTTTTCTGGCATTCTGACATCTAAGGTCATTGACGCCGAGATAAAGTAGAAGGATAATAAGTGGGTAGAACTAGGGGTCGAACTGATGTGACTGAAGTGTGCCACGTGACGTCATTGACGGCATGACATCTACCTACCCGCCCCCTATGAAGTATGACTTGAAGGTTTAAAGGTAACTCATGAATGGCAGAGGGGAGGAGGGACTGTGACAATTTCCAAGAAACAGAACAATGCCCTAGAGACTAAACTAAACACACACACACACACACACACACACACACACACATATATATATATATATATATATAAATATATATATATATATATATGTGTGTGTGTGTGTGTGTATATATATATATATATGATCAGCGCCAAAGCCATATATATATATATATATATATATATATATATATATATACATACATATATGTATATATATGTATATATATATATATATATATATATATATATATAATGATCAGCGCCCAAGCCACTCTCCACCCAAGCTAGGACCAGGGAGGGTCAGGCAATAGCTGCCGATGACTCACCAGGTAGGCCTATAGGTTCCTCCAAAACCATCCATCCGTAGCTCACAAGAATGGTGAGGTTATAGACACTACAAGAAACCATTAAGTTTGAACGGGACTCCATCTCTCGTCCTGCAGATCTGGTAAAATTCACGCATTTTAAAAACCCATGGCTTAAGGTTTAGTTAATTCATTCCTCACATCTGGGTCAGAGCCCATCTCATATCCGCTGCAAAATCAGCCCTCATCTCTTCATCATCATAGGCCTTAAGGCGTATTTATTATTATTATTATTATTATTATTATTACTTGCTTAGCTACAACCATAGTTGGAAAAGCAGGATGCTATAAGCTCAGGGATCACAACCGGGAAAATAGCCCAGTGAGGAAATGAAAGAAGGAGAAATGAAATATTTTAAGAATAGTAACAATATTAAAACAAATATTTCATGTGTAAATTATGAAAACTTTAACAAGACAAGAAGAAGAGACATTAAATTTAGTGTGTCCGAGAGTACCCTCAAGCAGGGTATTTCAAATGCAATAGATCTCTATTGACTGTGACAGAAGCTACCGTCCAGTCTATTAAACAGTTGATATATATATATATATATATATATATATATATATATATATATATACATATATATATATTTATATATATATATATATATATACATATATATATATATATATATATATATATATATATATCATCATCATCATCATCATCTCCTCCTATGTCTATTGACGCAAAAGGTCTCGGTAGATTTCAGCAGTCGTCTCTATCTTGAGCTTTTAATTGATTACTTCTCCATTCATCTACTTCGCGCTTCATAGTCCTCGGCCATGTAGGCCTGGTCTTCTAACTCTTCAACTCCCTTCTGGAGCCAAAATCCAAACTGAACGTTTGGTGAACTAATCTCGCTTGGGGAGTGCAAAGAGCAGCATCGCCAGACTTATAACTACTCAGTCTCTCCCCGTCCTTCAGACAGGAGGGAAAGGAGTAGTCATACCCTGGTGAGAGAAGGTACCCATAGAGGTACACTCTGAAACCATAGATGTCCTGTTATAGTTAGGAATCTGTGCCTGTGCGCAAAACTGTCTAAATATTTAGATGTCATTTTTGACGGGTAGCGTACACTAACTGGAAGCGGGAAAAGGCAAGAAGCATGGCAAGGAGGTAAAGTTTGCGGCACAGTGGATGATACAATAAGAAATTGGGTTTGTAGGATAATGTCATATAAGTCCAGCTTGAAGTTAGAGAGAGATAAAAGTATGTCCCTTTGAATGAGAATCTAGTCAACATAATTGATAGGCGTATCCCTTCTCGTGTGCTAAGGTACCGAGTGAAGGACAAACCGCGGTTCAATGATGATTGTAGACGTGCTTATTTGGAGAAGCAGGAGGCCTATCACCTTTGGAAGGGTAACAGATCAGATTTGACCTGGAACAACTATACTCAACTTCGAGCTTTTGCTCAGAGAGTTTATGCCTCAACTGAAAAGGAGTACAATTTAACCATAAAAGAAACCCTTTCTGGTACAACTGAGGAACATAAATGGTGGTCTACCCTTAAATCTGCACTCTTTGGTGTAGATGCAACAGTTCCTCCTTAACCAGATGGCTCAGTCACTCACTGTCCAAAGGAAAAGGCAACCCTTTTGGCTGATGTTTTTGACAGTAAACAGAGTAATGAAAAACTTGAACTGCCTCATTCCTGTTTTCCTGAGGCTAAACTAACTAGTTTAGCTTTTCGATCTTGTGAGATTAAAGCTCTGTTGTTGGACCTTGATGCTTAAGGAGGTGTAGACCCAAATGGTATTTTTCCTTTGTTTTTCATAAAGACAGCAGATTTCTCAGCCACAAAGTTATCTGTTATTTTGCGCAAGTTAGCAAGAAGAGGAGCTTTTAGCACTTGTTGGAGAATTGGTAATGATACTCCTCTATGTAAATGTGTTTGTGGTAGCTCAAGTCCCACTGATTACCGCCCAATTTCCATAACTACCATATTATCTAAAGTTTTTGAACGTCTTCTGGCAAAACGTCTTAATAAGTTTGCTGAAGGTAATCATCAACTCCCTAGTTTGCAATTTGGTTTTCGTAAAGGCCTTGGAGCATGTGATGCCCTTCTTACAATCTCCAATGCTGTACAGAAATCCCTTGATTGTGGTCGGGAAGTTCGTATGATTGGCCTTGATTTTAGTGCTGCCTTTGACCGTGTTAATCATGAGGCCCTTGTTTTCAAACTGAAACAGTTGGGAGTGGGTGGGTCGTTTCTTAGCATTATTATTGATTTTTTAAGTAATAGATCTCAAAGAGTTGTTGCTGACGGGCACCATAGTGAGTGTAGGGATGTGATATCCGGTGTTCCACAGGATAGTGTTCTTGGCCCATTACTTTTCATACTATATACACATGACATGTGGTTTGGCCTAGAAAACAAGCTTGTTGCATATGCAGATGATGCTACTCTCTTTGCATCAATTCCATCCCCTGAATGTAGATCTGGGGTTGGTGAATCCCTTAATAGAGATTTCGCTAAAATTAGTGCATGGTGCAAATTATGGGGTATGAAGTTGAATCCTAACAAAACTCAAAGTATGATTGTAAGTAAGTGAAGGACGGTGGCTCCTCAACATTATCAGTATTGATAATGTTTCTTTAAATTTGTATGACTCTTTCAAAATTTTAGGTGTGATTCTCGACAGCAAATTTACTTTTGAGAAACATATAAGGTCTGTGTCTTCTTCAATTGCACAAAAAAATTGGCTTATTGAGAAAGTCTTTTAAGATTTTCGGTGATCAATCTATTCTGAAGAAGTGTTTTAATTCTTTCATTCTACCTTGTTTTGAGTATTGTTCTCCTGTCTGGTCTTCAGCTGCTGATTCTCATCTTAATTTGTTGGACAGAAACTTACGGTCTATTAAATTTCTTATTCCTGATCTAGATATTAATCTCTGGCACCGTCGTTCAATCAGTTCATTATGCATGTTGCATAAGATTTTTCATAACTTTGACCATCCTTTACATTCAGATCTCCCTGGACAATTCCATCCTGTTCGTAATACTAGACAGGCAGTTAATTCTAATAGCCAGGCCTTCTCCATCATGAGGCTCAATACTACGCAGTACTCTAGAAGTTTTATTCCAGATGTTACCAAGTTGTGGAATGATCTTCCTAATCGGGTAGTTGAATCAGTAGAACTTCAAAAGTTCAAAGTTAGAGCAAATGCTTTTTTGTTGACCAGGCGGACATGAGTCTTTTTATAGTTTATATATGACATATTTGTTTTTGACGTTGTTAATAGTTTATATATGACATATCTGTTTTGACGTTTACTTTTTTTTTTAGATTGATTTATTGTTAATTTATTCTCTTCATTTATTTATTTCCTTATTTTCTTTCCTCACTGGGCTATTTTTCCCTGTTGGAGCCCCTGGGCTTATAGCACTTTGCTTTTCCAACTAGGGTTGTAGCTTGGACAGTAATAATAATAATAATGTCATCTTGGCATACTCCCCTAAACAATGGTGTAGTTAAGAGGAGAAAGCTGAATTCAGAGGGAAACTAGAAGACTATTTAGAAAGAGTTCCCAGGGGCGAACTATTTATGTTACTTGGGGATTGATTGATTGATTGATTTGAGGTTTTCTGGCATCCTGACATCTAAGGTCATTGACGCCGATATCGTTTATTGTAAATATAAAAAAAACAATATTCAAGTAAAACCATAAAAGTAAAGATGTCATTTTAAAAGTTAAATATCTTTCAGAACACCTGCTTTTGAAATAAAGCTAAAAATACCACTAGGATGGTAAAACACATCCTGTCCAAGAATCTTGGCAAGGAAAAACCTGCCATCTTCACCTCGAGCCTCAAACAGATATCTATTTCTCTCACTACTATATGTGGGGCATTCGGTCAACATGTTACCTGGGGGCTGGGGATTATGAATGCCCATGTAGATGGGAGCTCTGATGGCTTAGAACAATTATCGTTATTGTTATTACTAGCCAGGGTAAAACCTTATTCGAAAAAGCAGAATGGTATAGTCCTAGGGCTACAACAGAAAAACCTTATTTACAAGCAGAATGGTATAGTACAAGGGCTACGACAGAGAAACCTTATTCAAAAAGGCAGAATGGTACAGTCCAAGGGCTACGACAGAGAAACCTTATTAAAAAAGGCAGATTGGTACAGTCCAAGGGCTACGACAGAGAAACCTTATTCAAAAAGGCAGATTGGTACAGTCCAAGGGCTACGACAGAGAAACCTTATTCAAAAAGGCAGATTGGTACAGTCCAAGGGCTATGACAGAGAAACCTTATTCAAAAAGGCAGATTGGTACAGTCCAAGGGCTACGACAGAGAAACCTTATTCAAAAAGGCAGATTGGTACAGTCCAAGGGCTACGACAGAGAAACCTTATTCAAAAAGGCAGATTGGTACAGTCCAAGGGCTATGACAGAGAAACCTTATTCAAAAAGGCAGATTGGTACAGTCCAAGGGCTACGACAGAGAAACCTTATTCAAAAAAGCAGATTGGTACAGTCCAAGGGCTACGACAGAGAAACCTTATTCAAAAAGGCAGATTGGTACAGTCCAAGGGCTACGACAGAGAAACCTTATTCAAAAAGGCAGAATGGTACAGTCCAAGGGCTACGACAGAGAAACCTTAATAAAAAAGGCAGAATGGTACAGTCCAAGGGCTACAACATAGAAACATTATTTAAAAAAGCAGAATGGTATAGTCCAAGTGCTACAAATGGGAAACCTTATCTAAAAAGGCAGAATGGTACAGTCCCAGGGCTACAAAAGAGAAATGTTATTTAAAAAAGCAGAATTGTATAGTCCAAGGGCTACAATAGAGAAATCTTATTCAATAAAGCAGAATGGTATAGTCCAAGGGCTACAAAAGAGAAACCTTATTAACAAAAAAAAAAGCAGAATTGTATAGTCCAAGGGCTACAACAGAGAAATCTTATTTAAAAAAGCAGAATTGTATAGTCCAAGGACTACAACAGAGAAACCTTATTCAAAAAAGCAGAATGGTAGAGTCCAAGGGCTACAACAGAGAAATCTTATTTAAAAAAGCAGAATGGTGTAGTCCAACGGCTACAACAGAGAAACCTTATTTAAAAAGGCAGAATGGTATAGTTAAGGGCTGCAACCGAGAAATCTTATATAAAAAGGCAGAATGGTATAATCCAAGGGCTACAATAGAGAAACCTTATTCAAAAAAACAGAATAGTATAGTCCAAGGGCTACAATAGAGAAACCTTATTCAAAAAAGCAGAATGGTATAGTCCAAGGGGTACAAAAGAGAAACCTTATTCAAAAAAGCAGAATGGTATAGTCCAAGGGCTACAACAGAGAAACCTTTAAAGCAGAATGGTGTAGTCCAAGGGCTATAACAGAGAAACCTTATTCAAAAAAGCAGAATGGTATAGTCCAAGGGCTATAACAGAGAAACCTTATTAAAAAAAGGAGAATGGTATAGTCAAAGGAGTACAAAAGAGAAACCTTATTCAAAAAAGCAGAATGGTAGAGTCCAAGGGCTACAATAGAGAAACCTTATTTAAAAAAGCAGAATTGTATAGTCCAAGGGCTACAACAGAGAAACCTTATTTAAAAAGGCAGAATGGTATAGTTAAGGGCTACAACCGAGAAATCTTATATAAAAAGGCAGAATGGTATAATCCAAGGGCTACAATAGAGAAACCTTATTCAAAAAAACAGAATAGTATAGTCCAAGGGCTACAATAGAGAAACCTTATTAAAAAAAGCAGAATGGTATAGTCCAAGGGGTACAAAAGAGAAACCTTATTCAAAAAAGCAGAATGGTATAGTCCAAGGGCTACAACAGAGAAACCTTTAAAGCAGAATGGTGTAGTCCAAGGGCTATAACAGAGAAACCTTATTCAAAAAAGCAGAATGGTATAGTCCAAGGGCTATAACAGAGAAACCTTATTAAAAAAAGCAGAATGGTATAGTCAAAGGAGTACAAAAGAGAAACCTTATTCAAAAAAGCAGAATGGTATAGTCCATGGGCTATAACAGAGATAGCAGCCAAACACAGAAAAGGAAAAGAAATTGTCCGAATAAACCAAGAATGACAATCAATGAAATAAATAAATAAAGTTTAGCAATAAAATTGAATAAAAAGCCATACACAAACTACAGAATGACACTCATCTTAACTTGTTCAACAATTTTGAACTAAACTCCCACAAATTCAACCACCAAATTTGTAAGGTCATTCCAAAATCTGGTCACAGCTGGAACAAAACTTCTGGAAGTATTGCAGCTACTCATTAAGCACGAGTGAAAAATGGATCACTGCATTAGGCGGTTTGTACACAAGGAGAGATCGAGGGATGAAAAAACGGTGGAAATTATGCATGAAAGAAAGTTAAGGAGACCGAGAAAGTGGTAATTAATGGGCCATAATATCCTGGAAGTGCAGATTGGTGATGGTGGGATATTTTCGTCTGATTGCTCACAGCAAACCAATCTAGTGTGGGTGGCCCTGACTAGTACAGCTTTACCGATTATGACAATACATAAACCCTTCTACCACGTTAAGGTATTCCCACTCAGAGAGGGATATAGGCTACAGTATAGACTATATATATATATATATATATATATATATATATATATATATATATATATATATATATATATATATATATTCTTTTTCCTCTATTATCGAGTTTTTTTTACAATTTACATGGGGTATGCACGGTTGCCTTCTTTTGAAGGACTTTGCTTTGGCTTAGGGGTCGACCGAAGTCGTGATCGGCTGCCCTGCCTGACATCGCGTATGTTCATGTATTGTACCAGTCCCCAGAGTCCTTCCATCCAAACATACACACACACACACACACACACACACACACACACACACATATATATATATATATATATATATATATATATATATATATATATATATATATATATATATATATATAAATTTGTACATATATGAGTGTGTGAATAAAGCAGAAATGTAGGACTGAAAAATAATATAAGTAAAGCTAAGATAATTTTCAATAATAATGACAAATAAGAGTTATGGAAGAACCTTTAGAGATTGTTAACGAATATACTGTATGTATTTAGGACGGACAGTAAGTGTTGACCCAGGATACGAGACAAAAATCAAAAGGATAAGCATAGAATGGAGAACTGTTGACAAAAAAAAAAAAATGAGATTATGAAAGTTAAAATGTCACTTCCTCTGAAAAGAAAAATATTTAACAGGGTCGTCCTACCAGATTTAACTTAGGCATCAGAAACTGGGAGCCTTACTAAAGCCTTTGAACATAATCTAGTTACGACTCAAAGAGCTATGGAAAAAATAATGATGGAAATAACACTAAGAGAAAAAAAAAGCAGTATGGATAAAAGAGCAAACCAAAGCAGAGAATACGTGTATTCTAACAACAGGTAAGGAAATGAAATGGACATGGGCAGGACATTTAATGAGAATGATAGATAATAGATAGAAGTTAAAGAATAACAGAATGGGTCTCTAGAAATTGTAAAAGAAGCAGGGGAAGGAAGAGAAGACAATGGATTGACCAACTAAGAAAGTTTGCTGTTGTGAACTGGCATTGAAAGACCATAAACAGACGTAAATGGAAGGACTTTATATGAGGCCTTCGTTCTGCAGTGGACTGGTAATTTACATAAATACACTTGCATATATATATATATATATATATATATATATATATATATATATATATATATATATATGCAAGTGTATTAGTGTAAATGGGAGAGAGACAGAGATGAAAAATTAAAGATAAGATTAAAGCCTACTCGAAAAACAACAGCTGAGCAGAAAAAAGCGTTGATCCGGTTTATGGAGGCAGTGTCTGGATGAAAAAAATAAGGATGCTGCCACTGCACGTGCGTGACTGACGTCAGCGCTACGTTAGAAATAAAAGCACGATTGTACAATGAAATAGGGTACATCACAGCATATGCAAGTGGAGAGAGAGAGAGAGAGAGAGAGAGAGAGAGAGAGAGAGAGAGAGAGAGAGAGAGAGAGGGAGCTGGTGCGAGATATGCCAGGGTCGGTGGCTATTGATTTCCCTGCCTCCGCTCTCTCTCTCTCTCTCTCTCTCTCTCTCTCTCTCTCTCTCTCTCTCTCTCTCTCTCTCTCGGCCTGCGGGGGAAAGCCAGGGTGAAAGGTCCTATGCTTTTTCCACGGAGTTTCGGAAATCAACGTTCACAAGCTACACGAAATATGCTCTGAATTCCCAATTTATTTCTCTCGTTTCTCTCCACACTCGGTCTAGGTACACCTAGACCTAAAATGCTCGGTATGGGCGAGTCAAGGGTTCAAATTGTCTCGGGGGGTAAAACTTCCACCTAGATTCCTACTGAAGAAGAAGAAGAAGAAGAACGAAAGGAACCTAGGAAAAAAAAAATAACAGCCAATGGGAAATTTATTTCAACTTGTCTCGAGGCAGCGAAATGGGAAGATCTCGGCTCGGCAACTCCTCCTCCTCCTCCTCCAGCTCGCCTTTCAGCCTTAGACATATTTCTGGGACGTGTCAGTTGGTTCTCGGGTATTTGCTCTCTCTCTCTCTCTCTCTCACACACACATATACATATACACACTATAATCAATTTTTTTTAGTGAGTCAGATATGTACCGACTCGCGGGGGTGCCCTTTTAGCTCGGAAAAGTTTCCTGGTAGCTTTTCCTGGTAGCTGATTGGTCGGATAAAAATACTTCCGACCAATCAGCAATTAGGAAACTTTTCCGAGCTTAAAGAAATTGACTATAGTGTACATGACCCATCAAAAATGAATGACGGCTAAATATTTAGATAGATATGACACACACTATAACCTCTCCCAACCTATCTGAGGGACAGGGAGAGCTGAGCGTGACCGGAAAGAAATCTCTCCCTCTCTCTCTCTCTCTCTCTCTCTCTCTCTCTCTCTCTCTCTCTCTCTATATATATATATATATATATATATATATATATATATATATATATATATATATATATATATATATATATATATGTCCTCAACATCCAGTCTTTGCATTGACAATGTCTCTACCTATATGCTACTCAAAATTCATTTAAAATGATAGTATGATGCTTGATTGTAAATCTACTTTTGAGAAACATATTCGGACCGTCTCTTCTTTAATTGCAAAAAAAAAAAAAATGGCTTGTTGAGAAAGTCTTTCAAGATTTTCGGCGATGAATCTATCCTGAGGAAATGTTTTAATTCTTTCACTCTAACTTGTTTCGAGTTTTGTTCTCCTGTGTGGTCTTCAGCTGCTGACTCTCATCTTAGTTTACTGGACAAAAAGTTCCGGTCCATTATCATAAATTTCATATTATTACTAGCTAAGCTACAACCCTGGCTGGTAAAGTAGGATTCTATATGCCCAAGGGCTCCAACAAGGAAAATAGTAGTGAGGAAAGGAAATAAGGAAACAGAATAGTATGTCTGAGCGTAACCTCAAGCATGAGAACTTTAACCCAAGCCAGTGAAAGACAAAGTACAAAGGCTATATGGCATTACCCAAGGCAAGAGAACAATTCCTTACTCCTGATCTGGATATTAATCTCTGGCACTGTCGATCAGTCAGTTCTCTGTGCATGTTGCATATGATCTTTCATTAACCTGATCACGCAGATTTTCTCCGATTGTACCTCATGTATTAATAGCCGCAAAGATTTCGGGTGAAATGAGCCCCACCCCCTCATGACGTCATAGCCAATCACGTTGTCTATGACGTCCTCAGGAGGTGGGGCTTAATTTGCCAGGATTCTCTGCGGCGACTATAGGTATGCAAGTTAATTCTAACAAATAGTCCTACTTTTTTCCATCATAATGCTCAATACTACACACCATTCTGAAATTTTTATTCCCGCTGTTCACATATAGAGAGAATAAATGACTAATCTTTAGGAAAACAGTTTATTTCAAATGTAACGTGCGTTTAAAAAATCATGAATAGTAGTATCCCCTCTAATTCATGAGTTTATATGTATGTGTGTCTGTAAGTGGATAAGGAGAAGATAAGTGGGGGAAAAAGCCAATTTATAGTTTCAGGTATAAGTAGCAAATACGTGCACTCTGCGATATCGATTTATTGACATCTGCAACTCGTGTCAAGAATGCCAAGGTTAGCGTTGTTGGAAAAAAATTATATATCTTCAATATAAACTGCTATTTAAACGATGTGTAAATACTAATATATGGACGACTGTCTATTCAAACATTAAGTTAGGTGTTTAATACTTAAAATATTGCATTTTGTATTTTTTTATATATGGCTATCTTTTGATCTCCAATTTTGCACATTAAGGGATTTGATTCTGCTAAAGTTTATTATTCATACTGCAGATGAATAATAATAATAATAATAATAATAACAACAACAATAATAATAATAATAATAATAATAATAATAATAATAAATTTTGAATGTGGTCATTCGGAATTACTAAACTTCATTTGATCAAAGAAATTATTGGCTTTATCATTTTAGACGGTAAATAATTACAAAGAAAATTATTGGTACTAAGAAATGAGGTCTTGCTTGAGGATACACTCGGGCACGCTGTTCTTTCTTATTTCTCTTCCTTTCTTTTTTTTTGAAGTTTTTAAAGATTATATATGAAAGATCTAATTTAATGGTGTTGCTACTCTTAAAATATTTCATTTTGATTGTCTGTTAATTCTTTTGGAGTTTATGTAATTCCTTGTTGCCTTTCCTTACTGGGCTATTTTCCCCTGTTGGAGCCCTTGGGCTTATAGCATCTTGCTTTTCCAACTAGGATTATAGCTTAACTTGTAATAATATATATATATATATATATATATATATATATATATATATATATATATATATATATATATATATATGTATATATATATATATATATATATATATATACACTATATTTATATATATAAATTTATATTCATATATATACATATATACACACACAGACACATACACACACACATATATATAATATATATATATATATATATATATATATATATATATATATATATATACATATTCAGACATTTGCTCTTTATCATATAAGGAAGATTGTTAACCAAGCTACAACCCTGCTTGGAAAATCAGAACGCTACAAGCCTCAGGTCTCAACAGGTAAAGCAGCCCAATGGGGAAGCGGGAATGAAGATAAAGAAGAAGGCTAAAAAGTGGAATCTGGCACTAGGTGCAAGTGGGATACAAAGACCCACTGACAGCGCTTACAGTGCGCCGAAAATAACTAGAGGAAGAACCTTATTAAAGATGTTATTAAAAGCAAGGAATAACTCTGACGCTAAAGACACGAATTATCTGCATTGCAACTCGGAGCTTTGCTACGCTAATGCCTTGACTTTTGCCAATTATATTGCGTTTTTTTTTCTGTTTTTTTTTTTTTGCATGCAAATATTCCATTGTCTGAACGTTTGTCGTCATTTCTTTGTTTTGATTTATATCTATTTTATTCATTTTCTTTCATGCTGGGATTTCGTTACCTAGCAAGTCAGTGGCCTCTCTACATCTTACATTTTTTGGTTTTTGAGTTTTGATTAATAATGATCATAATCAAATAAAATTATTATAATAATAATAATAATAATAATAATAATAATAATAATAATAATAATAATAATAATAATAATCATTATCATAACGATTCTAATACCATAAGTGACAAAATCGGGCGCTGGTCATATGTAATACAGTAAGTCTCTAGGGCATTGCCCTAATCGATAGGGCTATGTCACTGTCCCTTGCCCCTGCCATTCGTGAGCGGCCTTTAAACCAGAAGAAGAAATTTAAAGTTCTTGTCCAACAAATTGAGATGAGAGTCAGCCACTGAACACCAAACAAGTAAGCACTGCTTGGAACAAGATAAAAAGAAAGGATTAAAACATTTCCTCGAGTGATATTGATCACCGAAAGACGTCAAACCAGAGAAAAGGAAATAGGGTTGTGGTGGTCTATTGGAAGCATCCCTGCCTGGCGTTCTTTCGGACTGGGATTTGAGTCTCGCTCAAGCTAGATAGTTTCTTGTAGTGTCTGTAACCTCGCCAACCTGGTGGGTTAAGGATGGGGGCTTTGGAGGAGCCTATAGGGCTATCAGCAGCTATTGGCTGGCCCTGCCTGGTCCTAGATTGGGGGGAGAAGGGCCTTGAGTGCTGATCATACGTATATAAGGTCAGTCTCTTGGGCATTCTCCTGCAGCCATTGTCTGGACCTGCCTGGTCCTAGCTTGGGAGGAGAGGGGCCAGGGCGCTGATCATACATAGGCTTATATAATATCAATCTTTAGGGCATTGTCATGCAGCCATTGTCTGGCCCTTGCTGGTCCAAGCTTGGGTGGAGAAGGAGTTTGCACGCCGATCATATGTGTATGATTAGTCTCTAGGGCATTATTCTGAAGCCAATGTCTGGCCCTGCCGGGTCCTAGCTTGGATGGAGAGGGGCCTTGGGCGCTGATCATGTATATATAGTCAGTCTTTGGGACTGTCCTGCAGCCATTGTATGGCCCTGCCTGATCCTAACTTGGGCAGAGAGAGGGGACTTGGGCGCTGATCATATATATATATATATATATATATATATATATATATATATATATATATATATATATATATATATATATATATATATATATAGTCAATCTCTAGAGCATTGTCCTACAGCCATTGTCTGGTCCTGCCTTGTCCTAGCTTGGGTGGGGAGAGAGGGCTTGGGCACTGATCATACGTATATTTGATCATTCTCTAGGGCAAGCTATGGCAATGTCACTGTCTCTAGCCTCTGCCATTCATGAGTGACCTTTAAACCTTAAGTGATTTACGGAAGAAGAAGAAGAAGAAGAACACTAAAAAACACGATCACAAAGACGAACACTGCACAAGCGTGATTCCCCTATAACGAACGTCAGGCCTTTCCAACCGGTAGTAGGCTACTGTTTACACTATCAACACCGAGTTATGCTGCAAGATAAATATTTCGGGTCAACAACTCCCCCCTTTGGGAGAGGAGTCGACTTTCCCGCTGCGACTGAATCTCATTTTCGTGTTTGTTTACCCAAGGTCACTTTGAAATGCTCCACGGCCTCTTTACCTAAGGAGGCTGATAACACCCTTCGGGTGAAGACGCAGCACGAAGAAGAAATAGGCTCAAATGTGTCTACGTCTACATTCGTCTATCTATCTATCTATCTATCTATATATATATATATATATATATATATATATATATATATATATATATATATATATATATATACTGTATATATATCTACATATGTATAATAGTATATATTGTAGACGTACACAAACACACACACACACACACATATATATATATATATATATATATATATATATATATATATATAATATTTATATATATATATAATATATATATATATACAGTATATATACAGTATATATATGTATATATATATATATATCCACATATATATACATATATACACATATATATCTATATATATGTACACATATATATATATATATCTATATGTGTATACATATATATATATATATATATATATATATATATATATATATATATATATATATATATATATATATATGAATATACATTTATATATACGTGCATTCATGTATATAAGATATACATATATGTCATATTTACACAAAACACACGCACATGCACACACACACACACACACACACACACACACACACACACATATATATATATATATATATATATATATATATATATATATATATATATATAACAACAAATGCAGCCGTTTCTAGACGACTGCATGACAAAGGCCTTCGACGTGCCCTTATTCATGCCTGGGGTTTATCCAATTTTCATCACTACATTGATAGTTAAATGAAAGATTCCTTATGTAGTTAAAAGACTTGCCTTGCCCTTAATAACCAATCCAGTACCTGACTGTTAGTTAACTCTGGCGAGTTGCAGAAAAAAAGGACACTAGATTTACTTTTCCAATCTATCTAATTTAGGTTATTAAGCCCGTAAAACAACTTCAGTTATGTTGATTACTTATCAGAAACTAGTGTATTCGACCCATCAAAAAAGACGGTTAATATTTACATAGGTATGCTCACACACGCACCACTATCTCGCCAGGGTATGACTACCTCTGTCCAATAAATGAGTCTGGCAATGCCACTGAGCGTGACCGGAATATATATATATATATATATATATATATATATATATATATATATATATATATATATATATACAGTATATAACCAGACACTTGCTCTTTACTATAGGGGAGATGACAATATAAGACGCAATAAAAGAAGCACTCTCCTAAGACTCTTATATTTGAGACTCCAGTCTCAAAATGACAGTGAAAATAATTCTGCCAAAGAGGAGAAATACAACGAATAAAAAAAAAATAATCATATATATACCGGTAAAGTAGGTCACAGCCTCCTTCTCGAGAGTAAAAGATGAGTTAATTAGTTAAATTATGAGACTGACATGCTGTGAAGCAGCGCTGCCAGTCGACAATGAGAGAGAGAGAGAGAGAGAGAGAGAGAGAGAGAGAGAGAGAGAGAGAGAGAGAGACGAGCCCATCTTATTCAAGGTTTATAATATTTCTAAGTCAGGGAATGGTTCTAAACATATTAAGCATTTGTTAAGAAGAAATAATCGTGTAAAA
This sequence comes from Palaemon carinicauda, assembly GCF_036898095.1. NCBI lineage: Eukaryota > Metazoa > Arthropoda > Malacostraca > Decapoda > Palaemonidae > Palaemon > Palaemon carinicauda. Next base: position 52,571,158 of record NC_090766.1, on the reverse strand, counting down.
TTAAATGCTTGAAATCTACGATAAGCAATGGTTGCTGTAGTATTATCTATTAAAACAAACAACAAATGCTGCCATTTCTAGTCCACTGCAGGACAAAGGCCTCAGACATGTCCAGGAGTTTAGCCATTCTCATCACCACGCTAATCACTGCGGATTGGTGATGGTGATAGAATCCATTCTGATTGCTCACAGCAAATCAACCTACCATGGGTGGTACTGACTAGTATCCTACAGCTATGCTGATAATGGCGATACACAAACCCTTTCACCACGTTAAGGTATCCCAACTCGAAAACGGGAAACAATATATATATATATATATATATATATATATATATATATATATATATATATATATATATATATATATATATGTGTGTGTGTGTGTGTGTGTGTGTGTGTGTGTGTGTTTGCTTCTCAATACTTCTGGGGGCTTGAGATCGGAGGAGCATAAGTCTACTAGCCAAAGAACGTACGGAGCTGACTCTTATGACGAACCAAATTTTTCTTTAAAACTATGGAGAGAGAGAGAGAGAGAGAGAGAGAGAGAGAGAGAGAGAGAGAGAGAGAGAGAGAGAGAGAGAATCACCCTATATATTATAGGTCTACTCCTCTACAGGTGGACGATTACTTAGTAGAGACCTTACAACCATTGGTGATCAATATCTGTTGATAATTGCAAGGAATTGATGATGTATCTTTTCGGTTACTCTCTCGATTTTGAACTAATTAAAAAAACGGTTCTAAATTAATTATTTCAAAATCAAATACACACACACACACACACACACATATATATATATATATATATATATATATATATATATATATATATATATATATATATATATATATATATAAGCAACAACAACCAACAAATTCAGGCCACTGTAATACAAAGGCCTCAGATATGGCCTTATTCATGTGTGGGGTTTGGGCAATTATCATCACCATGCTGGCCACTGCAGATTGGTGATGGTGGGAGAATTTTGTCTGATCGCTCACAGCACACCTGGAATGGGTGGCCTGATTAGTACAGCGTTGTTGATCATGGCGGTACGAAAACCCTTTCACCACGTTAAGGTATACCCATTCAGAATATATATATATATATATATATATATATATATATATATATATATATATATATATATATATATATATATATATATATATATATATATATATATATATATATATATGTATGTATGTATATGTGTGTGTAATTTAATAAGTACCGTATTTCCATATCTATATCGATTGAATTTACAACATACAACATCTACTGTGTATATGCGACATTTTTCCTGCCGAATTTGTAAAATTTTATTACGAGGAATGCAAGCAAACAGTATCCGATAACTCAGAATTTATAGAAATAGGTTTTTCCAAAGGAAATTAAATAAAAATCTAATGGAAAGTGTAGTCACAGTTCACCACCAGAAGGAAGGGTTGGTGTTCTAGTGTGAGGCCTGAGCCGCTTAAAGTGAGATGGACTTACTCACGAGAGCTAGTCTCTCTCTCTCTCTCTCTCTCTCTCTCTCTCTCTCTCTCTCTCTCTCTCTCTCTCTCTACACAGACCCACAATCCCAACATAATATAACCAGCATACTGCTGACCGCCACACAGCCTTCATTTCCAGTATCTAAACCACTTCATAGTTTTATTTCCATAAGCATTTGCCGTCTTTACAACTTGCGCTCTCTCTCTCTCTCTCTCTCTCTCTCTCTCTCTCTCTCTCTCTCTCTCTCTCTCTCTCTCTCTCTCTCTCTCTCTTCTACACAGTGAAGTTGCTGATGATGAATGATGACGGTGATGATGAATGATCTCCTCAAAAAGTGACAAGACGTGAAAGGATTTCGAATCAAATTCGTCTACTTCACTTCTCCCATTCAGTTTCAAATCGCCTCTTTATTCCACGGCTTTCGTTTCCTCCATCTCTAATCCTTGATTATATCGCTCTTGTCCTGCTTCAACAATTATTGTTATTATCTTTGTTATTATGATACAGCTGTTATTCTCTGAAATAAATGTTCTTTTTTATGTGATAACAACGAAATAATGCTGTACAGTAGTTCTCTCTCTCTCTCTCTCTCTCTCTCTCTCTCTCTCTCCTCTCTCTCTCTCTCTCTCTGGAGTCCACTACCCGAGACGCCATCTTTACACCGGTAATGTTTTTGCTCTGAAATGGTGACTTGAGTTTCTCACCCAGTAATTGCTTTTCTCAATACTTTAAAATTACGTTTTCCACGTAATTTCATCTGCCACTTAGGTCCTATGCTTTATTTTTTCGCCTTATTAAAAAAGATTATATCTTTAATGACGTCTCTGTAAATGTTAGGCTATAACCAATTTCAAGCAAAGATATCCCTTAATAAATAATCAGCTTTAAGATATGCTTATATTTTCAAACAATGTCATTACTAGTATGAAAACAATACCAATAACTAGATTATCTGATTTCTGTGTCTAAGTATGTCTTCTACATTCTTGACTGACTACAGCCTAGTCAGTCATCCGTTTACGATGACCTCATTTGGTCAGGGGGTAAAATTTAAGGGGATCCCCCCCCCCTCTCTCTCTCTCTCTCTCTCTCTCTCTCTCTCTCTCTCTCTCTCTCTCTCTCTCTCTCTCTCTCTCTCTCTTTACGTTGTGTAGGGCTAATCAGGATACAAGCTTAGAACATATACAACCATGGAATATTTTTTTCATTAGGAAAACGATTGTATATATCTATTTTTTTATTAATCAAGAAAATGATTAAATACTGTATAACTAATATGAATATAAAACATGGGTGTATTCTCGCAAGTGTCTGTATAGATTGAATGCAATGCTCAAATTGCTTTCTATAAAATGGGATGCATCGTTGTGGATACGTTTGAAGCAAAACGTGTTGACAGAATACCTTTATAGGTCTAACAACCGCTAAGCAAGATTTACAACCACACTATACAGCTAACACTGTATATGATATCATTCGTTTAAGCTTTTATTTCTCGGTTACTATAGTCCTTCCTTTTGACAGTATATAATGCTTTGCCAGAGTCGAACATTTCTTGTGCTGCCTCTTCCATATTATCTTTCCTCATTGGGCTATTTTTCCCTGATGAAGCCCTTGGGCTAGCATTCTGCTTTTCCAACTAGGGTTTTAGCTTAGCTAGTAATAATGTGGGTAGCCTCAGAACCTTCTGAAGTTGTGTAGGCCTATATGAGAAAGGGGGCTATGCAACCCGTGTTAAAACCATGGTCTATACAAGATCACGATTTTTCAGTGCCGAGCTTTTAATAAATATTGTCTGTTACGTTGCTTCCTACTTAATTTCTCATAGTTTTTTTTTTATAAAAAAAATGAATGGAAGATAAAATTGCGAGAAAAACCTCATACGCCTATTTCATTTGGATAAATCTTGTCCTAACCTAGACACCGTTCCCTACCTAACCTAACCCCGGTCGGTGTAGCGTAAGTTATACGATGTTAATGAGTTGTTTAAACGAATAGTCTTGTCTTATGCTCCGAATGCAATTACTCTTTAATTTTACCGAATACAGTACTTGATTCTTTCTAAAAGGCCTAGACATAGACGGATACGCCTACTCTTGACTTATTGCAGATCCTTAAATTTCCATTAATTAATGGTCTCTAATCGTACGCTATTGGAATTTACCCAACAAAGGTTCAAGTGTATAAACTGTGAGTTTATATATATATATATATATATATATATATATATATATATATATATATATATAATATATATATATATATATATATATATATATATGTATATATATATATATATATATATATATATATATATATATATATATATATATATATATATATATATATATATGCCAGCGTGATGATGAAAACTGGCCAATCCTCTGACACGATTGAGGACATGTTGGTGTAATAAATAAGTGCGTGTATGTATATATATATATATATATATATATATATATAATATATATATATATATATATATATATATATATATATATATATATGGTCCCTTTCTTTGTTTTTGTTTTGTTTCATTGTTGATGTCGGCTACTCCCCAAAATTGGGGGAAGTGCCTTTGGTATATGTATATGTATATATATATATATATATATATATATATATATATATATATATATATAATATATATATATATATATATATATATATATATATATATGTATATATATATATATATATATATATATATATATATATATATATATATATATATATATATATATATATATATATATACAACAAGTGCAGCCGTTTCTAGTCCACTGCATTTCAAAGGCCTATGACGTGTCCTCATTCATGTCTGGCATTTGGCCAGGGTTTGGCCAGTTTTCATCATCACGCTGTCCACAGCGGATTGGTGATGATGGGAAACTTTAGTCTGATCGGTCACAGCAAACCACACTGGTATGGGTGGCCCTCCAGTACTAATTTGGCTGATTATGGCCATACGCAAACCGTTTCACCATGTTCGAAACGAAACAACTGAGTGAGTATCTTTGGTAGGCCTATAAACCGTGATATTAGTAATGGCGAACAATTGATTTAAAACCAAGCAAAGCCGCATATATAATAATTTATGATAAATTTAATAAGATATGGGACATGTTGACAAATATAATGTATCTACCACATACGGCAAAAAAAAAAAAAAAAAAAAGTTCAAACCTCACAAAATGTGAAATAAAAGACTGTTAAACTTACCCTTAAAATATCATGTTGTTTCTTCTTGAAGAAATCCTTTGTCCATTTTTTGCTATCGTATGCTCCCAATGGTTCATTATCATTCTAATTAGACGAAAACATCTCACTAAATTTAACGAATACTGTAATAACGATTGCCTCCTGCGTGACCTAAAAAGTGGCAATGTGAGAGCGCCGCCCTGGTGGGGGAACAACAAACTACATAATGTACATAAAAATTGTGTGATTTACTGTTTTTGATTAGCTAGAAACAAAATTATGATGTGTAAATTGTTAATTTGGGCGTTTTATGTTTATGTAAAAATACCAATGTTTACTGTAATCATACTGTAAAGATTGTAATCATAAAAAGGGAAATTTAACAATTAAAAATGAAGCAAACTACATAATCTTTGCTGAGGAGTTACAACTTCCTAACTGCTTTCCGTTGGAAGAAATATTTTTCCTCATGGTTTAGTCAGTCATTATTTACCAGTGTTATAGTGAACAGGACATTAAAATTATGAAAGTGATGGCGTTTAAATATCGATTTATATGCCAATCTTGACATTCTTGGAGTGCTTCTACGTCTGTAGTTGGTATTCGGTATGTACAATAATTTGTTCTTTTCTTTTCAATTTATCGTTTGGAATTTATTTTAGTAACAATTGTTGAGAAAAGAGCCAGAGAAAGACGAAACCCTATGATTTTTATATCGAAAGGGAATAAATATCGATGACACTTCGCAGCTGTAAACGAGCAACACTGACCATTTTGAAAAGAAATATTTCTTAAGTTTCCAGCCCTCGTACCTAACGTATCGTTCCCAGGGTCTTTACTGAACATTGTAACAGAGCTGAACTGCGAGAACTTTGTTCCCCTAAATTTCCCTTCCTGTTTTAGATATATGAATAACGTTTGCTGCTGGACAATTATGCATAGACGAAAATATCCCATTTTTTTAGTAGCATCATGGTGGATTTTTATATCTTGAGTAGCCTACTCTGGCCGTTGCGAAGACCAGACGCTTCCTTGCTTCCATCAAACATGAATTTACACATTGTTTAGGTTAGACATTGGTCACATTTGTTTTCATGAGTTAGTTAAACTTTTAATCAAAAACTTCTTCGTCTAAATTAATTTTAAACAATTTCTTTCACCTTTTTATATTATATTAGGCTATAACAGGATGCAGTTAGTCATAGTACTAGGATGTGGGGGCTATAAGAACCACGTAGACAGCGGTTATGCAAGCGTGGTTGAAGGTTGCTCTTAAAGCCTCGAATAAAATGGCAGATTTCAGTATTGGACAAGAATATAATGTATGAATGAAATAAGATGGCCATTAAAGTCGAGTAGATTACCAGTTTCGTTAGAATTTACGTACATTTTTGAAAGGAAGGACTTTTACTTGATCAAATACGCCCTATAATTTGTTGATTTTCTTATGTGATAAATTTTCCCATCGTTTAAAATAAAATCTTAATTGAATAAGGGAATTTTGCATGCTTTCTGTATTTTCGTACCTTAAGGGAACTCAATCTAATTGTTTTTAATTGCGTAATTGGATTTTTGTGGTGGCCGATGTGGTAACGTCCCTGACTGGTGCTCGCCAGACTGGGGTTCGAATCCCGCGCAAACTCGTTAGTACCTTTGTTTGCTGCAACTTCACCACCCTTGTGAGCTAAGGATGGGGGTTTTGGGGGAGCCTATAGGTCTATCTGCTGAGTCATCAATAGTCATTGCCTGCCCCTCCTTGACCCTAGCTTGGGTGGAGAGGGGGCTTTGGTGCTGTCATGTGTAAATATGGCCTTGTCCTACTTCTTAGGGCAATGTCACTGTCCCTTTGCCTCTTCCATTCATGAGCAGCCTTTAAACCTTTAAACAGGATCTTATTTTCATTAAAAAGAAAAATCTCTGTCGATTCTATTCTTAAAACTTGTTTAATCAATTCATTAATTCTTTTTTTAGTTTATTTATTTCATTATTTCCTTTCCTTGCTGGGCTATTTTCCCTGTTATAGCCCTTGGGCTTACAGCATCCTGCTTTTCCAGCTAGAATTGCAGTGTTAGCAAATAATAATAATAATAATAATAATAATAATAATAATAATAATAATAATAATAATTTGGTATTATGGTATGGTTGTATAACATTAATAGTTATCAATTCCAGATGAGAACATTATTATAATAACTATAAGATAAACTAGAATCATGATTCAACTATTTCGTGTCACAATCACTCCCAAATTTATCAAAATAAAATGAGAAATACACAATTCAAAAAAAAAAATTCTTTTGGAGAAAGGCTGCTTCGACAAACTTGAATATACCACTTGATTTTCTACACAACATCCTCTCGGGGAACTCTGGAGAGAGGATAAGTGCCCTACTCATCCCGGCACTTGGAGATTGACTGGATGATTAATTAGATTTTCCCAATTTGAGTCTCAACATTAAAGGTTATAGACTCGGAGGAAGACTATTTGTTAAGATTTGTCTTTTATATGCACATGTAGGCCTATACGGACGTTTTCGTTCGTGCATATGCAACTTGGTATGAACTGTGATATATCTATATAGACCATATATTAACACGTATTGGAAACCTTTTAAATTGTTAGGATATTTCAAACTCTCTCTCAGTAAAAATAGTAGACCTACAAGCAATCTATTTAAAATATTTTCGTGTCCACTCTATGTGTGTGGTGACTGGTCACGTAGCATAAGAGCACCTAGCGGCCGAGCTCTGAACCGTGCAAGAGAGAAAGATAAAAGTAGGTCTATTCAAAATCCAGATTAGTTGATTGAATTGCGTAAATTTTCCACCGACCTGACCTCTCAAAAGTGAGTCTTTTAAAATCCAAATTGGTTACTGGTTTGTGTAAATTGGAGCCGATCTGTATTAATAGAAATAATGAAAATAAACATCTTTTTGTCTTCGTTTCAGGCTGTGGAGTGAGAGAACGGGATGGCGGCAGGTGATGGCAAGTGCCGGGGTCAACATGAGGTCAAGTGCGGCGGAGCACGACTTCAGCGGTCTCTCTTGGCCCTCCCCACCCTCCTCCTCCTCCTCTTCCTCAACTCTTTCCTCCTCATGCTGCTTCCCCGAGTTGACGCTCATGGTATGTATGTATTCCGGCGCTGGATAGGCCTATACCCCTCCCCTGCTTCGGTCACTGCATGCTCTCTCTCTCTCTCTCTCTCTCTCTCTCTCTCTCTCTCTCTCTCTCTCTCTCTCTCTCTCTCTCTCTCTCTCTCTCTCTCTCTCTCTCTTAATTCCTTACAAATTAATTTTCTCTCCAGTGGGATTTTAAGTCACTTTTTCTTCTAGCGAGGGTTCCTTGATATAGCAATAATGCTTGCTTGGTTTTGTATATAAAGCTCGGGTTAGTTCCAAAATCATTTTTAATCTTCCATGGTGTGTCCTATCATCACTCACTCATCTTACAGTCGGTATGTATGTATGTATGTATGTATGTATGCATTTGCTTGCAAGGACGTGTAAGGATATGTGAGATGAACGTTGGATTTGGGAGAGACGCGTGCTATTCAGAATACTTTTGGATCCTGGAGGAATTATGAGGTTTTAGGAGTCTTCCTCGTTATTTCACATGGCAGTGTCCAAGTTATGACTTTATATATATATATATATATATATATATATATATATATATATATATATATATATATATATATATATATATATATATATATATATATATATATATATATATATATATATATATATATAAAGTATGTGTATTCGTGCAATATGTTTCAATTGTTAAGAAAATAATAGAGCTAGTCCGATGATTCTTTAATTTCCAGCAGGGTATATTTTAGAGTTCTTTATTTTGTCACAGTAAAAAGATGAAGATTATCATGTGTTAATAACAGTAAAATAAAAGAAATTTAAAGACATTGCAAGATAATGGTTTAGCAAAACATTTTTTCCCGGGATTTTTTTTCCCTTTACTTCCCGAGTAAAATAACAGAAAGTTAAAAGAAATTGCAAGTTAATGGAGGTTAAGCAAAAAAAAATTTCCGTTAAATCTATAGTTCATTCGCATCTTTACCGGAAGAGATCTTTTTGTGTCGTTGATTAGAGCAAAAATAGCATTTTAACTCTACGAACTTTTAAGTTACTTTTGTTGAAGTGTATCCAAACGCCGTCATAAAACTGTCACCTGTTACTTTACAATGATAATAGACTGCATGTGAGTGTGTGTGTGTGTGTGTGTGTGTGTGTGTGTGTGTGTGTGTAAATTATATAAAACATTACTCATTTCTAGACCCCATAGTTAAAACCACTGTAAGCTGTGTATGTGTGTGAGAGAGAGAGAGAGAGAGAGAGAGAGAGAGAGAGAGAGAGAGAGAGAGAGAGAGAGAGAGAGAGAGAGAGAGAGAGAGAATTTTGTTTTAATCTAACCTGTTATTTTGGATGACAAGTTTTATCGTTTAGTTTATGGTTGGGTAAAACGGTTAGGTCATATTGAAGGTTATTTACTATCATTTTCATTGATTAGGAATATGATTTACCTTTACCTCCGTCCTCTAGTAGTTAATAATAGTACTAGTATTAGTAGAAGTAGTGCCAACATTATATCATTGTAGAATCTGCAATAATGATAATTCAGTTATTGATATGAAAAGAGATATCCGAAGCTTTTAGGGAACCGGCAACCGAAACTATGCGTTCAAACTTAGATCCTATTTTTTTTTTTCTTTTTTTTTGGCTAGATTATAAACTCGCATATGCCGGCGATTCCATTTCCTCTGAATGTTGTGGTATGTAAAGTAATAATAGGAAATGGATACTGGAAGCTGTTTCATTCATGTTCTTATGAACCAATGTTTATTTTTTTTCTTCTCTTCTATTGTCGCTTTCCATGGATTAGAACATTCAGTTACCAGAACCGATCTTTTTTTTTTTTACGCGTAAAAGAGATTTTTCTTTGATTGTTTATAAAGAATTCAAAATCACAAAGGCCCTCCATTTTTCCCCAATCTCTTTTTGTCCCTCAGAATTGTAGCAACAACAAGAGAACAAAGGCAAATTTGAAAAAGCGGTTCAATTTCAACTGTAAACAACATCGTTTGTAAAGGATATTATTGTTTTTGGAACACAGATGGCGGGAGTTTGTTTTTTTGAAATATGCGTTCGATTTACTTTTGCTCTGGTTGCAAAAGGTCTTGCTGGATGTAGGTGATTTAAAGTGATTCATAGGGATCCTCCCACCCACTAGACTCATGGCGGGGTAGTAGCTAGTGTACTCTAGTAGTTTGTAGTGGGTTCTTGCCTTATCATAGACTCATGGTAACTAACGCTTTTGCTTCATACTCTTTAGATGATTTTCGTTTGATTTCTTGACATAATAGAATTACATGCCAACTTTAACTCATACTTGATTATATTTATTGGTTCTGTATTAATCATAGACTTAGCGAAGCTGCATCTATCCCTCGTGTATTAATTTCGTTCAGTCTCGATTGATTTCAGGTGTAAGGGGAAACTTTTTCCTCCACGCTTTTTATTTTTTTTATCTAGCTTTTATGTATTGTCAGTAGATAAAATAAGAATCTTGCACTGTTCTTCCTAAATATCCCTGATTAGTGAACGCTAGACTGGGATTCTAGTCCCGCTGAAACTTGTTTGTTTCTTTGGTGGCTGCAACCTCACCATCCTTGTGAGCTAAGGATGAAGGGTTTGGGGTAGCGTATAGGTCTATCTGCTGAGTCATCAGCAGCCATTGCCTGGCCCTCCTTGGTCCTAACTTGGGTGGAGAGGGGGCTGCTTCATCGAGCATTGTCACTGTCCGTTGCCTTTGCCTTTCACGAGGAGCCTTTATACCTTTAAACCTTTTGGCTCCTTCGAAGCTTGGCCAGTCCAAAATTGGTTCCTTCTAGATGCGACTACTTCCTTTGTCCCGGCATACACTGGATAGAAGTTGATAGTCTCAGTACACAATTGTACTAAGAATCGGCCATTGATTACCAACGTGATGACTGTTTTTTGTCCAGTTCAGCTATTCAGTTGCTTAGAATATTAAGAAATAGGGCAAGAGACTTTTACTGTAGAGTCATTTTGACTGATAGATGTAAGGACAGTGATTTGCTGCCTGACTCAATTGCACAAAGAATCAGCCATTGACATGACAGCTGAAGCTATGGAGACAATGATATTTTTTTTCTAATCCAGTTCATCATTTCAGTTGCTTAGCATACTAAGAAATAGGGCAAGAGACTTTTGTTGTAGAGTCATTTTGACTGGTAGCTGTAAGGACAGTAATCTGCTGCCTGACTCAATTGCACAAAGAATCGACCCTTGACATGGCACAGCCGAAACTGCAGAGGTGATGACTGATTTTGGCCCAGTTCAGCTGTTCAGTTGCTTAGCATACTAAGAAATAGGGCAAGAGATTTATGCTGTAGTGTCATTTTGACTGATAGCTGTCAGGAACGTCAGGAGAGAGGCAAGTGGCCTTAAAAACAACCTGGGATGTGTAGGGCTGCATGTGTAGGGAAACTTCTAATAAGCATGCGTTAGAATAGTCCGTTTATCTAGAAATTAGAGTAAAGATAGAAAGGTACTCACGAGTGTCTGAAAGTGACAGCGCGAAGGCTTATTGAGAATTACCTCGCAATGGCATGAAGCTTATTGCTATTAATCCCAGCTATTGCGCAGAAAAATAAGCAGATATTATTGAATCTTTTTATATTTTTCTTTGATTGATCTATGTAAATTTAGTGTCATTTTGAAGATGAATAGATGTACTTTATTATGTAATATTAGAAAAATAAAATGAGAAAAGTTAAAACATCAAAGTGATAGCTTAAACTCTAGTAAATTAGAAAATTGAATTGATGAAAATGAATTAATAGATGTGTACTTTCCTTACACCAAACATAACTTCAAATAAAATGTATCTTCTTATTTCAGGCATCTTTATTTTGAGTGTAAACTATATCAACATTTAGGGACGCTAGTAATTCTATTAAAAAAGCAAATCATTCATTCCCATTTCGAGGATTCCTTTTGCAAAACACCCTCAGCCTTCTTTTTCTCGCGCAAACAGCTTCCAGATATCTTTCATGCCAAGAGTCAACCACCCATAAACAGATTTTTATTTCATTTAATCATTACGTTATTTAAAAATTCCTTTTTTTTTCAATAAGTAGAAGGCAATAATGATATAAGGAAGTATAACGATATAAAGAGGAATGGCGTTTGTTTTGCTTAATAGCCTCTGCCAATGAGAAAAAGTAAAAGTAAATCCAAGAAGAAGAAGAATTTCTAGATGTTGTTCCCATCCGTAGTCCTTGGATTAGTCAGGCAACGGTTTGACCGATATCTGAAATTCAGTTTTGGAACTTTCTGCTGATATTCAACTCAAGAGATTCGATTCAACCCCTCCTTCCGCTCTACAACATCATATATACTGTGTCACTCAGACCTATATCCTATGATTATAATTTTTCTTACCCCCAAAAGAAGTTTCATCTTATTTTTTCAGAAACCCTTACAAATAACTTATAGTTTCATTTCAGAGTATTTCAATGTGTTTCCTTCTGTAAATTATAATACATATGTTGGTGTTGAGTTGTAAGACCTGTATTACAAAATTCTATTGATTTAATTATTATTTCAGGTTGGTTTTTGTGTCATGTACGGTTTTATAATGCTATATTTCATGTAACCTGTTTTATTCCAGATTGTTTACTAACATCAAGGTTTCAAAGAGTTGTTCACAACAGACTGTAGTTGATGTAGACTTTAGTTATCAATAGTCACCAAATGTAAGGAGGAGACAAAACAGTTGAGCATGCATAAGAGACTACACTTACATTTGTCATTAGAGTAAGGAACTAGCAACAATTTTATATATAAAAAATAATTCATTGTCTGGAGGACCTACGCCTTAAGATTCCAGAAGATTCTGCTTTCAGTTACCTCCCAGTTGTTAAACGTGCAGGGTGTTCAAAAAGTCTCTCTGTAGTGAGCATTTGAGGCCCATTTTGTTACCATGCAAAAGTCGGCTATCATTCAAAATACTTCCTGCGAGAGATTTTTTGAACACCCTGTATTTCTGATACCCTTAATTATTGTATACAGAAAGATTCTGTACTCTGTAGGTTGGGGGAATCCTGACAATGAATAAGTGAATTTAAAGCTGCAACGCCTTTTCCCCGGGAAATAAAGTGTGTGTTGTATTTCAGCAAGGCACTTCTGTATTTCAGAATGTGATGAAGATGATGATAAAACAGAAGCACCGACTGTGGTGTTCACCATGGAGGAACTGTATTATTATCACGGTATTTGTTGATGTTAGAAAAGTGTCTTCTCTCTTTGCAACAACAAAAAAAAAAAAAAAACGGGGATCACAGAGGGAGGAAATAGGCCAGGGAGGATTGGTGGTACAAGGGGACGTCAACTTGTCAATTTTCAAAAAAATAAAAACAAGTCCTTTCCAACTTCATGTTTCTGTCATGCTCTTCTTTCGATGCTCTACTTTTTTATTTCCAAAGATATACTGGTGTGTAGTGATCGAGGAATAATCCATATTAGTTACTAGTGTACGTGACCCGTCAAAATGATGGCTAAGTATTTAGAAAGATATACACAAACTCGAACATGCACACGCACCACCCTCTCACCAGGGTATGACTACTACCTCTCTCCCCTACCTGAGTGACGGGGAGAGCTGAGCGTGACTGTGAAGAATATATATATATATATATATATATATATATATATATATATTTTATATATATATATATATATATATATATATATATATATATATATATATATATATATATATATATATTTATATATATATATTTATATATATATATATATATATATATATATATACACACACACATATATATATATATATATATATATATATATGTATATATATGCATATATATATACACACATATATATATATATATATATATATATATATATATATATATATATATATATATATATATACAGTCAAACACTGCTTTTTATTATATAGGGGAGATGTTTGTTCCTTTTATAAAGTAAAGCAGGTTTCAAGCTGCCGTAACGCTGGTAAATCATGATCTCATACTGTCCTTATGAGGTATGAATGGTGGCCTCGTAAGGCCTATAGGTCTATGGGCTGAATGTTCGCAAGCCACTGTTTGGTCCTACCTGGTCCTGACTTGAGTGGAGAGTCTGTTTGGATGCTGGTGACATATTGCAATTAACTGGTCTTAGTCTTGCCCCTTATGGGGTTATTTTAATCTAGACTTCAAAAGTATCTTACGTCAACAAGATTTCAGCTGTTGTTTGACTATCAGTTGAGAAAAAAACTTCATACATTTGCATATAGAATTGTGATGCTGTGACAGCTTTCTTTTTATGAGAAGATATTTTTCAGAATTGTTTGCGAGCTTTCCAGACAGATTTAAATTCGTTAATGAGCATTTTCAGTGTTTTATCACACCACTTACAAGTAACATTTCATTCTTAATCTAACTTTAGGATGTACTGTAAGTATTACTAATACTGAATACCATTATGGAATACGGTTACTGCAGTGATAGTATGACCGTTAATCATGTCTTTAAATTTCGCTCAATCGCTTGCCCGAGGTGATTTATTAATTAAGATAATAGGACACTAGATATTTGAACACCAGCTAAAATTTTTTTGAAAATGAAAATAGAGTTTCAATGAAACTGATGTACTGGAAAATTTTCTGCTTTGCAACATCGATCGCAATTTGTTGAGTAATCAAGTTGATGGGTGCTCTGTTACTTTTCTAGATATTTTTTCACACAACTATTAATCAAATTATACCATGATAATGCAAAAGAGTTTTCCAGCATCTCTTCATCACAATTACATAGACTTTGATAGAAATGGTTTTTTATCCATACATGTTGACAGTGTTGAAATATACAATCCCTAGGTCTATGTATGGCCCATTCAGGCTTTCGAGTTATTTCATAACCTTTCACATTGCTTGATCCACATACCCGCTTCCACATCTAGACCACATTGTTCTTCCCCATCGATCCTTCTTTCATGTCTTACTTTTGTAATCAAATTTTACACCACACCTTTCCAGGTTTAGTAAGTATCCCCTATTCTTATTACAGTCGCCTACCTTACCTTCATTTCAAGAGAACAATTATCACTCTCAATTACTCTTTCAGAATATTTCTCTTATCCAGATAAACCTTACACACCTAGGTCAGCCACTCATTCATAACTTCACCCTACACTGCAGCACTGTAATCTCGTCAGCTCTATATTTCTTCTAATGTTTCATCCTCTTTGCTTACAACCACAGCAGCTAATTTCACATGCATTCGCATACATAACCCCCCCCCCCCCCCGCCCCGCTTCTATTAAGCGAGGCCTATCTTCCATCCTACATGGTTAACAAAATTTTATAATACCAGTATGATTAACACAGTTTAATTCTACTACTCCGGTTCCTTGTTATTTCCTATTCTTTCTTACAACTCAAAGAGCATGACTGAACCAAGAAACGGAAAATAATCATACTATTTTTTCTGCCTGAATTGTAAATGGTTTACATCAAGTCTCCCGAAAGTATTTCCGTTCTCTACAGACACATTGAGTCTTGGTTAATGAGATGTGGAATGTCAGGTGGTCTGCAACAAACGGGGTTTGGGGAGGGTAAGGAGGGTCTGACAAGAACTGGATATGCAATTCAGCCATAGCTGAGAACTTATGGAATTGTAGAATGCAGGAATCAAAAACTCACCATGTTTGAAGTTACATCTTTTGCTTTGATCAGTAATAAGAGTAAATCAAAGGGTATGTGGTAAATGAAATTGTATTTGGAGGTCAGAGCTTTTTAAAAAAAATCTTTTATGATGGGGTACTTCACATAAAATTTTGAAATTTAGAATAATTTCCATATGGTCTTATATCAGAAGTTCAGCATTTCATAAAAAAATTTAATGGGATCTTCACTTCATTTTGATCATTAGTATACGCACCATTAGATCAGAATTATGGGTGAAAATTACTCTTGCGATGGAGTTCCTAATGTTAATTTTGGGCACTTGGTATGAATTTTATATTCCTGCATAATTGCAATCCAAAGCCTGACTAATTTTCTATTACTCTTGTAATCTTTTTTTATCCATTTTTTTATTTGCTTTGAGACCCCAGTTATTTGTCATCGTTACAAGAGATTCCGAGATGTGTTCATTTCACCCTCTGTGGACGAGGCTCATTCAGGACAGTGTTCACATTGTTTGTGTTTCAACCAACCTTGAGATCAAAGTATATGAAGATGATAGATACATTCCCCCAGGCCTATTTCGGAATCTCTTTCATTGTCCATATATGATACTGAAACACCAAAAAAAGATATTGGGATCCTTGAAGGCTTATATATTTTATATGATTCCTTCTTAAGGGACCTCTCAGTGAGCTGGTACTGTCGAACTGGAAAACCGCCGTTCTCCGTTCGTTGTTTCAATCTCGTTCCATTCATGTACAATACTGAGATGATGAGACCTTCACTATTCGTAATGATTCAGACCGTCTCACCTGTTTTAACGCTTGGCACATTTTGTGAGAAAGGGAAGATAAGAAAGATAAAGGGGGTACAGAAACGTAAAAAAAGAGGTGTGAGCGGCTTGGAGAAAAAGACCCTCAGTCCCAATCTCCTGTAGGCCTAATCATGGAATCAACTGCATTTCATTCTGTCAAGATGATCCTACTCCAACTGAAACGATTTGTTTACTTATTTATTTCATTCCACCCATTAAATTGGTCTCTAGATGTATGAAGTTTGTATGGTGATGCGTGCTGACTTTCCGTTTATTTGTTGCTGGTGATCTTAACTACTGTTTAGAACATTATTTACAGTCTTTATCTTGGTTCCTCTCTAAGTTATGCATACTGTCCGGCTTTTATTTCTACCAGTTAAGCAGTTTCAAAGAGCATATAGCATGGAGCGTTCCCATACAGAATGCGCTGGTCATCACTGTCAGATGGCTAGATCATATGACCTATATATTCTTTTTAAAGTATGATTTTTTTTTAATGTTTTATCTTTTGTCAGGCCTACCATTACCATGTAGTACTACTATGAATCTACCAGAAGGGAATTTTTTTTTTAATGTTTTGTCTTTTGTCAAGCCAACCTCTACCATGTACCAGTACTATGATTCTACTGAAAGAGAAAATTTTTATTTTTCTCAGTGTTTTATCTTTTGTAAATCCAGCAATTATCATGTAGTACTACCATGAAATCTACTAATTAGGGTCTTCTTCTTCTACCCCCCACACACCAACTACTACTACTACTACCACCACCACCACCACCACCACCACCATCACCACCACCACCACCTCCCGAATTGTTCAACGCACTCCATGGCCCTTCAACCAACAACCAACCCATTGGACGTTATGCTACCAACCCTTTGCCCCTTGCCCTTTACCCTTACCTTTCTGACCTTTCCCTCTTTTTCTGCTTCTTCCTCTTACTCGTACTCTTGTTTTTCTTATTCCTCTCCTCCTCGTGTATTGCAATTGCGCAAATCAACAACGATACTGGATGACCTGTGCAATTGCCCACCAAAAACTGTATCATGTGTCACTGGGCAACTGTTCTCTCTCTGATGATTTTTCCATGTTCTGTTGTTAATGTTCATTCAAATTATATCTGTTATATCATTACACATATATTTATACATATATATACATATATATATTCATTATTCTTTATTTTCCTTCATGCTGATCCTATCACCGGGAACCACCTTATTACTTCCCACGCCTACAATGAACTCACACATACAAACTCTGACACAATTTGTATTCGTGTTTCACCACTATCTTCCACTTCTCCTCACATGACGCCTTTTTTTTCCCATCCCGCTGCACTTTCTGTCTCGCTCCCTGTCTGTCTCTTGTGTGTCTCTGAAACCCATTCAACCTTCTTCTTCTACTTCTACTTCTTCTTCTTTTACTTCTTCACGCTATCTAAATCTCTCTCTCTGGCTCCTCGCGAGTATAGCAGATCCCCAACCCGAGGACTGGCTGTTGGTTAGCGATGAGTCAGGCATGGATGGAGAACTCGACTCGTACTCAACTAAGGAACCAAGTACGTCATCTCCCACACTTTCAGAAAAAAAAAAGAATAATACGAAAAGCATCCTTCCTTCTTTTCTTCCTTCCTTCTTCCTTCGTCCTTTCTTCCTCAATGCGTTCGTTCGTTCGTTGCTGTAGCTCCTAACAGTAGATCTTTCCATTGGATCGAGCGTAGCTGATCTTTTCATTTGCCTGCTTATAACGATGTTGTTATCCTCCTCACTACATCAGAGGGTAGACGTCTGTTTTTCCATCATTGTTATTATCAGTATTATGATTAAACTTCCGTATTTCATTTTCCTCTATAAGCTGTGTCTGTTCTTTATTGTGTGTTCGTACTGTATCTTATTCAACGCAACTGCAGGACGAGACAATGCTGCTTAATAAAGAGAATGAATCATTTCTTTAAAGATATGATATAAAAAAGGTTTGATTTATTTTTATATATATTTTAGTTAAACTATTGCCCTTATAAATAATGACGTACAATTAAGAGTGAAGTTTCCATTCCTTAGATAATTAATTATATTAATCATAACCTCCTTCTGTGCCTCGAATCAGCCATTCTCATTACCCTCCCCCAATCTCTCTCTCTCTCTCTCTCTCCCTCTCTCTCTCTCTCTCTCTCTCTCTCTCTCTCTCTCTCTCTCTTATTAGATATTAGACCCTGAAGTTTGTTATGCCTTTTATATCTTCTGATTGCTGTTCTCGTCATTTTTTTTGTAGCTGTTTGATAGATCTAGATTATATTGTATGATTTAATTTTTTTTATTTCAGTATGCCATTAAAAGATTTCTATCACTTGTGTTAACTTAATTTTACAGATTTATTCACTCGTCGGGTAATTAATTTTTCAGTCTCTGGCGATTAATAACACTAATTGAATTACGAAAAACATGAAAGTGTTTTTTTCTTTTTAATTAACTGAATTTTTTTTAAATGAACAGTTGTATCTCGGCATTAAATTTAATTTTTCAAAAAATATTGTATATTTCCTTTCTAAAGTTATAGATCTTGAATTTTGCAATTTTTTTTTATCCGAAAAATATATACGTTTTGGTAATTGAGTTCCATTTTCGGAAATATCTTTTTACTTTCTGAAAGTAACCATTAATTTACCCAAGATGGTTTTTAGGTTTCATGGCTCTCTTTGATTATATATATATATAAATATATATATATATATATATATATATATATATATATATATATATATATATTATATATATATATATATATATTTATATATATATATATATATATATATATATATATATATATATATATATATATATATATTACCAACGTTTTCCTTCACTTTTTACGTTTTGAAATACAAAATCGAATTTTGTTTTTATTTTCATTATTATAAACATAATCATTGTAAGTGAAGCTACAATGCCAAGGGCCCCAATTATTATTATTAATATAATAATAATAATTATTATTATTATTATTATTATTATTATTATTATTATTATTATTATTATTATTAGCTAAGCTACAACCCTAGTTGGAAAAGCAAGATGCTATAAGCCCAAGGGCTCCAACAGGGTAAAATTGCACAGTGAGGAAAGGAAACAAGGAAATGAAACACTACAAGAGATGTCATAAACAATCAAAATAAAATGAGCTAAGAACGGTAACATTAGATTAGATCTTTCATAGATAAACTATAAAAACTTAAAAAAAAAAGAAACAGGAAGAGAAATAATATAGAATAGCGTGCTCGAGTGTACCCTCAAACAAGAGAACTCTAGCAGTGGAAGACCATGGTACAGAGGCTATGGCACTACCCAAGACTAGAGAACAAGAGGAAAGTAGCCACTGAACAATTATACTTTCTGTGCAGTAGTTAACCCATTGGGAGCTTCCTAAGCATTGCTTTATATTATTATTATTATTATTATTATTATTATTATTATTATTATCACAAGCCAACCTACAACCCTAATTGGAAAAGCAAAATGTTATAAGCCCAAGGGCTCCAACAGGGAAAAACAGCCCAGTGAGGAAAGGAAATAAGGCAATAAAACTACAAGACAAGTAATTGACAATTAAAATACCATGTTCTAAGAAGAGTAGCAACATTAAAATAGATATATCTATGACTGAATAAAGGAAATATTCATCTGTTTTCAAGAACAATAACCCAGTGAGGAAAGTAAACTAGGAAATTAGTGAACTACAAGATAAGTAATGTTTTATTCAAAATTTCAAATGTCCACTTCTGACATTTCAATAGACGGTTGATGTTAGTTTTGAACATTTCATAATGTTATTTTTAATTTTTTAATATAAATTAACATGTACCAATTTTTATTAAATCATTTACTTTATACCCAATTTGATACAAATTAATATGGTGTGCCAGATTTAAAGACTATTAATATTTCCTATTAATCTTAATTTTATTCAACGTTATTAAGCAAATTTTTATTAATTAATACTATTAATCCATTATTATATTAAAACTTCGAATAGATTTTAATATAAGATAGAAAAATAGATTTTGATAAGATAGAAAAATAGATTTTAATATAAAATAGAATTTTTTTTTTCAATATTGATTTTAATTTAAACAAAACCAAATTAACATATGATTAGAAACTAATCTTAAGTATAAAATCCCAAAAGACCGAAGACATCGGATACAGTTTTTTTTCCTTTTTTTTTTTAATATGCAAAATCTCTTTCAAAATTCCACCATTTTCGTAGCCTGTAGCTGCTGATCTCGAGCTGGTATTTGCATGTTTCTGTAGAATGGTTTACTACAAAGAGCTACTTTATTTAGTACTGCAGATTCTTTTTTTTAAATCTATTTCGATATTTCCCTTTTTTGCTATCTTCTCGCTTTTAGATGATTAAATTTTAGGGCTATTTTGCTTTTAAGTTTTTTTTTATAAGATAAGCTTTCTAAGTCATCTAAGCTGTGTCTGGACTACTACTTTTGTGAAAAGAATACTTTAGAAAAATATATTAAAAAAATATTTTTTGTAAAAAAAAATATTTTTTATCAAATTGCTAAAACACTACTTGTGTGATAATAAAATCTTTATAAAATTGCTAAAAAAAATGCTTTTGAAAATATTTTTTTGTAAAAGAAAAAAATATTTTTATCAAATTGTTAAAACACTACTTGTGTGAAATTTTTTTTATAAAATTGCTAAAAAAAACTGCTTTTGTAAACTGAGTCTTATTATAAACACATTTGATAAAACAACTAGTGTTATAAGAAATGAAATAAAAACTAGTATGAAAATTACTTTTGTGAAAAAAAATCTCTAAAAAAACACATTTGTTTAAAAAACATTTGTAAAAACTATTTTAAAAAAAATAACTTTTGTTAAAAAAATTATTTTGTAAGTATACTTCTGTGAAATAAGAAAAAACATTCTTTTGATACTATAAAATATATATATATTTTTTTTGTAAAATGAGGAAAAGGTATACTTTGTAAAATGGACAAGAGAATACTTTGCTGATAAAAAATAAAACTTTTACAAAAAAATAAAGATTTTCAAAAGAAAATTAGATATATCAATATTGTTTATAAAAAAAAATAATTGGAATTTCCTCTAGAAATTATCAGAAAAAATATTTTTCTTTTTTTTTGGTAAAATGAAAAACGGTATACTTTGTAAAATGGACAAAAGAATACTTTGCTAATGAAAAAAAATGAAAAAGAAATAAAGATTTTCAAAATGAAATTAGCTATATCAATATTGTTTATAAAAAAAAATATTGGAATTTCATCTATAAATTATCAGTGACTCCAAGGAGATGAGGAAATGAAAACATCTAAAACATTAAACTAAAAAAAATAATTTTCATCCTCTTTTTTTCTTTCTATTTTCCATTAATTCTCTGAGAGAGAAAAAGTATAAAATGAAAAAGTATAGAATGTATAAATGGATGAGGGCATAGATCTGAATACATGGAAGTGTTTACAGAAGTTATGCATATATAATTTATTCAATTTACTAGTTAGATTGTTGGTTTCATATAAACGTTTGTATATACCTTTCTGAGTTTTATCTTCGAATAAACATTTAAATACTTTAATTCTAGTCATTTTCTTGGTATATTACTAAAGAATATTGGTTCATTTAAACGCTATATATATATATATATATATATATATATGTGTGTGTGTGTGTGTATGTATATATATATATATATATATATATGTATATATATATACACACACACACCCATATATATATATATATATATATATATATATATATATATATATATATATATAATATATATCGGAGGTAAAAACAAGAGCCTCCTTAATGGACGATAATTAACATTATTCTAATTAGTCCTGACACATATAGATGATGAAAACTAATTAAACACGAATATGTATATATACATATATATATATATATATAAATATATATATATATATATATATATATATATATATATATATATATATATATATATATATATATTTCTGCGTTTTCTCTTCGGATAAAATTTCAAATACTATACAGGGTGGTTCAAAAGTAGGCCGACAGATTGTGGAATAGGTTTATGTAGCGGTTACTTTATGACAAGTGTATTTTGGTTAACAATAAAATTTAAAGGCTTTTGTATTATTGCTCACTAAGAAAATGTACGTCTATGCAATTTCAAAATAAGTATAATCATTTATTTTCTAGTTACTTCTGGGCCACCCTGTATATTAGAACTCGATCACTGTAAAGGTCAAAGATAATTTCCATTCACTCTCGATCACTGTAAAGGTCAAAGTTAATTTCTATTCACTCTCGATCACTGTAAAAGCCAAAGATTATTTCTATTCACTCTTGATCACTGTAAAGGCCAAAGATAATTTCTATTCACTCTCGATCACTGAAAAGGCCAAAGATAATTTCTATTCACTCTCAATCACTGTAAAGGCCAAAGATAATTTCTATTCGCTCTCGATCACTGTAAAGGTCAAAGATGATTTCTATTCACTCTCGATCACTGTAAAGACCAAAGATAATTTCTATTCACTCCCGATCACTGTAAAGGCCAAAGATAATTTCTATTCACTCTCGATCACTATAAAGGTCAAAGATAATTTCTATTCACTCCCGATCACTCTAAAGATCAAAGATAATTTTATTCACTCTCAATCACTGTAAAGGTCAAAGATAATTTCTGTTCACTCTCGATCACTGAAAAGGCCAAAGATAATTTGTATTCACTCTCAATCACTGTAAAGGCCAAAGATAGTTTCTATTCACTCTGGATCACTGTATAGGTCAAAGATAATTTCCATTCACTCTCAATCACTGTAAAGGCCAAAGATAATTTCTATTCACTCTGGATCACTGCAAAGGCCAATGATAATTTCTATTCACTCTCGATCACTGTAAATGTCAAAGATAATTTCTATTCACTCTTGATCACTGTAAAGGCCAAAAATAATTTCTATTCACTCTCGATCAATGTAAAGGTCAAAGATAATTTCTATTCACTCTCGATCACTGTAGAGGCCAAAGATAATTTCTATTCACTCTTGATCCCTGTGAAGGCCAAAGATAATTTCTATTCACTCTCGATCACTGTAAAGGTCAAAGATAATTTCTATTCACTCTCAATCACTGAAAAGATCAAAGATAATTTCTATTCATTCCGATCACTGAAAAGGTCAAAGATAATTTCTATTCACTCTCGACCACTGTAAAGGTCAAAGATAATTTCTATTCACTTTCAATCACTGTAGAGGCCAAAGATAATTTTATTCACTCTCGATCACTGAAATGGTCAAAGATAATTTCTATTCACTCTCGATCACTGTAAAGGCCAAAGATAATTTGTATTCACTCACGATCACTGCAAAGGCCAAAGATAATTTCTATTCACTCTCGATAACTGAAAAGGCCAAGGATAATTTCTATTCACTCTTGATCACTGTAAAGGTCAAAGATAATTTCTATTCACTCTCTATCACTATAAAGGCCAAAGATAATTTCTATTCAGTCTCGATCACTATAAAGGTCAAAGATAATTTCTATTCACTCTCGATCACTGTAAAGACCAAAGATAATTTTATTCACTCTCAATCACTGTAAAGGTCAAAGATAATTTCTGTTCACTCTCAATCACTGTAAAGGCCAAAGATAATTTCTATTCACTCTCGATCACTGTAAAGGCCAAAGATAATTTCTATTCACTCTCAATCACTGAAAAGGCCAAATATAATTTCTATTCACTCTCGATCACTGAAAAGGTCAAAGATAATTTGTATTCACTCTCAATCACTGTAAAGGCCAAAGATAATTTCTATTCACTCTGGATCACTGTAAAGGCCAAAGATAATTTCTATTCACTCTCGATAACTGAAAAGGCCAAAGATAATTTCTATTCACTCACGATCACTGTAAAGGTTGAAGATAATTTTTTTTCACTCGATCACTGTAAAGGCCAAAGATAATTTCTATTCACTCTCGATCACTGTAAAGGCCAAAGACAATTTCTATTCACTCTCGATCACTGTAAAGGTCAAAGATAATTTCTATTCAGTCTCGATCACTGTAATGGTCAAAGATAATTTCTATTCACTCTGGATCACTGTAAAGGCCAAAGATAATTTCTATTCACTCTCGATCACTGTAAAGGCCAAAGATAATTCCTATTCACTCTCGATCACTGTAAAGGTCAAAGATAATTTCTATTCACTTTCGATCACTGTAAAGGTTAAAGATAATTTCTATTCACTCTTGACCACTGTGAAGGCCAAAGATGATTTCTATTCACTCTCGTTAATATCTCTCTTTAGTACATTTGTGTCATTTTCTTGTCTTAGAAGATTGCTGGATTGATTAAACTGGTAATAACTTCTTCGACGTGATTTCGCCATTTCTCTCAACCTCCTTCAAATTTATCACTAGATCCTTCTCAACCCCAGTTGATGTTATGGACTTTTAACCTTTTTTTTATGGTGACGTACTTCAGATTAAGAGTTTAAGGACACTCTAAGGCTGGCTTCACACGAGACGATTTTTTTTGCCGCACGGGAAAATTTACGCTCGTTAAGAAGCCTGTCTTCACACGAAACAGATTTTCCCTCGAGCGGCCTCGTAGTATCTATAAGCCACTATACTGGACCTGTGCAGGTAAGCAGTTCATGCGGCTAGTTTATGGGCGCTGCTTCCCGTCCAGTTGGGAAGCCAATATCTCGAGCAACAACGTCTTGTGCTTTCCATATGGGCGGCAACGGCTCGCCGCTGGCGAAAAAAAAGCCTAGTATGATTCCTCTTTGTCATGCTGAAGGCTTAGCGTCGCTTCACCAAGCAGATTTTCTCCAAGCGGCCTTGTAGTTTCTAAAAGCCGGTAATCATGAACTGCACGGGTTAGCTGTGCACGCAGCAAGTGAATCACTGCCGCTCGGAAATTCTTCCCAGCGGGCAGCGTATTAAGGGCCTCATTGATCTGACTGATTTCTAATCCGCGAGGCATCAAACTCCTTTTGCAGTTAATGTGGCCGATTTCCATTATCAGCGTTTTTGCTTCAGGTCTTAATACTCTTTTGTATTTTTATCATTTATCATTTAATGTTGCTTGTGTGCAACCATCACTTAACTCCAGGCCTTGCAATACCCTGTGGTAAAAAGATATAAAAGGTGTTATATTCTGCTCCGTTATCTTCCAGCATGATCTGGATGTTCCCATTAAGGCTCTTACATCAGGAAATAAGTCCTTTGCGACAGTGTTCCTCATTCAAAGATGAGGTGAGCTCACTTTTGGTTTCTGATGTACTCGGTTTCCTACTGAGGATAATGCAGGTACCGTGAAACTAAATGATGTAAGGCCTTTGGAAAATCTATTTCATAGGTATTAGAATCTATGCAATGGCCTGTTATAGCAAACATGATTTTCCCAAAGCATGTGTTTTATGAGTATAGACTCCAATGCTAGACATTGACAGAGTTTTTCCTATTTTTGAAAATCAGTATGGTATCTCTTCTCAGGAAGTTGGACATTTTTGGATTTATATCGCTGATATTGCTAGTAACGTCCAGGATCTATCGCAATAGTGGTATATGCCACAGAGGAACCCGTTTCTGTGTGTTTGTTTGATCAATACAACAGTGGTATGTGCCACAGGTGAACCCGTTTCTGTGTGTTTATTTGATCAATACGGCAGTGATATGTGCAACAGGTGAACCCGTTTCTGTGTTTTTAGTTGATCAACACGGCAGTGGTATGTGCCACAGGTGAACCCGTTTCTGTGTTTGTTTGATCAATACAGCAGTGGTATGTGCCACAGGTGAACCCGTTTCTGTGTGTTTATTTGATCAATACGGCAGTGATATGTGCCACAGGTGAACCCGTTTCTGTGTTTTTAGTTGATCAATACGGCAGTGGTATGTGCCACAGGTGAACCCGTTTCTGTGGGTTTGTTTGATCGATACAGCAGTGGTATGTGCCACAGGTGACCCAGTTTCTGTGTGTTTATTTGAACAATACGGCAGTGGTATGTGCCACAGGTGAACCCGTTTCTGTGTTTGTTTGATCAATACAGCAGTGGTATGTGCCACAGGTGAACCCGTTTCTGTGTGTTTATTTGATCAATACGGCAGTGATATGTGCCACAGGTGAACCCGTCTCTGTGTTTTTAGTTGATCAACACGGCAGTGGTATGTGCCACAGGTGAACCCGTTTCTGTGTTTGTTTGATCAATACAGCAGTGGTATGTGCCACAGGTGAACCCGTTTCTGTGTGTTTATTTGATCAATACGGCAGTGGTATGTGCCACAGGTGAACCCGTTTCTGTGTGTTTATTTGATCAATACGGCAGTGGTATGTGCCACAGGTGAACCCGTTTCTGTGGGTTTGTTTGATCGATACAGCAGTGGTATGTGCCACAGGTGACCCAGTTTCTGTGTGTTTATTTGAACAATACGGCAGTGGTATGTGCCACAGGTGAACCCGTTTCTGTGTTTGTTTGATCAATACAGCAGTGGTATGTGCCACAGGTGACCCAGTTTCTGTGTGTTTATTTGAACAATACGGCAGTGGTATGTGCCACAGGTGAACCCGTTTCTGTGTTTGTTTGATCAATACAGCAGTGGTATGTGCCACAGGTGAACCCGTTTCTGTGTGTTTATTTGATCAATACGGCAGTGATATGTGCCACAGGTGAACCCGTCTCTGTGTTTTTAGTTGATCAACACGGCAGTGGTATGTGCCACAGGTGAACCCGTTTCTGTGTTTGTTTGATCAATACAGCAGTGGTATGTGCCACAGGTGAACCCGTTTCTGTGTGTTTATTTGATCAATACGGCAGTGGTATGTGCCACAGGTGAACCCGTTTCTGTGTGTTTATTTGATCAATACGGCAGTGGTATGTGCCACAGGTGAACCCGTTTCTGTGTGTTTATTTGATCAATACGGCAGTGATATGTGCAACAGGTGAACCCGTTTCTGTGTTTTTAGTTGATCAACACAACAGTGGTATGTGCCACAGGTGAACCCGTTTCTGTGTTTGTTTGATCAATACAGCAGTGGTATGTGCCACAGGTGAACCCGTTTCTATGTGTTTATTTGATCAATACGGCAGTGGTATGTGCCACAGGTGAACCCGTTTCTGTGTTTTTAGTTGATCAACACGACAGTGGTATGTGCCACAGGTGAACCCGTTTCTGTGTTTGTTTGATCAATACAGCAGTGGTATGTGCCACAGGTGAACCCGTTTCTGTGTGTTTATTTGATCAATACGGCAGTGATATGTGCCACAGGTGAACCCGTTTCTGTGTTTTTAGTTGATCAACACGGCAGTGGTATGTGCCACAGGTGAACCCGTTTCTGTGGGTTTGTTTGATCGATACAGCAGTGGTATGTGCCACAGGTGAACCAGTTTCTGTGTGTTTATTTGAACAATACGGCAGTGGTATGTGCCACAGGTGAACCCGTTTCTGTGTTTGTTTGATCAATACAGCAGTGGTATGTGCCACAGGTGAACCCGTTTCTGTGTGTTTATTTGATCAATACGGCAGTGATATGTGCCACAGGTGAACCCGTTTCTGTGTTTTTAGTTGATCAACACGACAGTGGTATGTGCCACAGGTGAACCCGTTTCTGTGTTTGTTTGATCAATACAGCAGTGGTATGTGCCACAGGTGAACCCGTTTCTGTGTGTTTATTTGATCAATACGGCAGTGATATGTGCCACAGGTGAACCCGTTTCTGTGTTTTTAGTTGATCAACACGGCAGTGGTATGTGCCACAGGTGAACCCGTTTCTGTGGGTTTGTTTGATCGATACAGCAGTGGTATGTGCCACAGGTGAACCAGTTTCTGTGTGTTTATTTGAACAATACGGCAGTGGTATGTGCCACTGGTGAACTCATATCTTTGAAATATACTATCAACAAAGCTACTATTGCTATGGGTTTATGGGTATCCCTGGTGAACAATATTACTCCACGAACAAAGCTTAGTTGTTTATCATAGTTTTGTCTATGGGTACTCATCAGTGGCTGTTTCTCGTCTCACTTCTGTCATCCTGAGCCAATTCTCCCAGAATTGCATATTGACTTTTAGAAGTAAAGGGTATTCATTCTTGTCAACAAAAAATTTCGAGATAGACAATCCTCACCTAAATTCCTTGCATTTCTTCTTTTCTATTCAAGGCCCTTCCCCAAATTTTTGGGGTAACCGATATCATAAAAGGAACAAAAGGGGACTTATCCTCTCTTAGCTCCTCCCAGCCTGGCGAGGGATTCAGCCGAGATAAATACTAAGTACTGTTATATCAGTGGACAAAAGGCACAATAAATTATATATAATTCTATAATTCATTTTTCCAATACTTATTTGAGAAGTTTTACATCTGATTTTCAGTAAACTATAATTCATCACCAATGAATTGTTTTCCATTTGCTTTCCAGCTTACGTATGGCTGCATATATACAGCATTTCAACCTCTTAAAGACATCATCTACACTTTCAAACTGTTCTGCATTTCCTCCAGTTTCACTTAGCTCCCGAAATCTATTCCAGTCTGCCTTGTCAAGGTTACATTGTGGCGATCTCTCTAAGGATGGATTATTGTTGGTGTTTATAATAATCGGAGAATGATGACATTGTCTACATTTGAATTGTTTGTGGCATTTCAATGAAGCCAGTTCTTCAGGTGAATCTTTTAGGATTTTGTCAGTTCTAGTTTTTTTTATTCATGACAAGATTATTGGCCTACAAAACTTTGTCATTCGATCTGCAATAGTAACACTATACTTAAACATGAATAAAAGACCATTTTCGTTCGCACAGTATCTTAAGATATACAGTTTAATTCTGCCAGTAAGCATCATTTTCTTAATCAAATATTTTCCCTTAACTAGAGGGACGAGGATATTAAGGTCACATGCTTCAAATTCACTACTTTATTATAATTGAAATATTATGCTATTTTCTTTGTAAATGCAGCTTCCTTCACCCTTCATCTTCTAGATCGCCTCTAGTTTTAGTTTTTGATTTAGACTTTTTGTAACTTGATGCTAACTACGGTAAGGATTTTTAAATAATACATTAAAATTTTTGTTTTAATCTAATACAAGAATTCTCGACTGATCTGGATGAATTATGTAAGGAAACTAAATTCCATGTCTGTAAATAAAAGTAGTTCTTCATCTTTTATTTTTATCGTAACTGAATGTGAATGGGAAAAGAATTCTGTATTCATAATGGAAAGCATGGATTTGTGAGATCGTACGAAAAAATGAATAATGTATCATGTTTATTTCTTTAATTCATTAAAATAATCGATTAGAAATATAAATCATCTTATTTTCTAAATTCTATTTATCACATGTCTCTAGAAATAGTGGGTTCCGTATATCTTTGTTAAACCATTACTTTTTATTATATATATTTTCTACACTTAATTAACTTCCTGTTTAATTTTACATAAACATGTTTTAACTCAAGTTACATGTTACTCTTCTGTATTTCATATGAGCCCTTATATTCTATAACCTCAATCCTGGTGTTTGAAGGACTCACAAAATTCTATCCTCTTTGCTTTTCAAAGCAAATCAAAGTCTGCTTTTGCAACTGTTAACTTAATGTTGTTACTTCATGTTCTAAACTTCTATAACCTAATTTTAGCTCCTTTCAATCATTCCTTTGTCTCACTTATTTAGAAAAGTAAAACATCTAAATAGCTTATTTTATCGTTTGCTTCCAGAGTCATAATTTGCTTCTTTATGCTTATTACTCATTTCTAAATATTTATTTATCCTCTGCAATTCTCCCTTCCGTTCACTCTCCTTAAAATGAAGTCAGAATAAACTGCAGTAAATTTCCAATAAATGACTGAGTGTTCACACAGATTTTTAAAAAAGCATGTTGCCTTCTGCTGTCCTCTAGGGACCGCTAAAGTAACTAAAGTATAAAGTGTTGAAAAAGCTTGCAGTGGATAGGAGGAAGCCTATAGCCATTCCATGTACAACTAACGCAGAACAAAACCAGTTGTAGAGTGTTTTAGTATGGTGTCACGTTTAATCACGTAGACTTTGGGTTTTGCTGACCATCCTTTGTGTTCTTTGTTGTGCTCCTTATTACGTGTGACCATCAGCTTGAGTTGAATCGGAGATGCATCATCTAGCTAAAGTCATCCATTCTCATAGAAACTCGCTATGCTCATCTATTCTTCTTTCCAAAGTCACCGTCGTAGACCCACTGTAAACCAAAGCATGACAGCTCATACCTGAGTCTTCTTTTTGAGATTTAAGATGTGAGACTTGTTCTTAAGGGAGGATTTTAAGGCTACAGCCCCACTAGATATGGTAAGTTTGCTTCTCAGAGATAAATTGTGTAGATCAGCAGACCCTCTGTTGGTCCAGCCATCGGCCTGTGTTTCAGTAAAGCGATTTTAGTGTAGATG
>NC_090766.1:52517928-52532928 GCF_036898095.1 Palaemon carinicauda | reverse complement strand
TGTTGACACTTATTTTCGACCCTTTGATAATCATTTATCCTAATTGCATATTTCTTTTACAGCTTATTCTCAAAGTGCAATTTAAATAAGAATAAATTTAAATGTATAACTATTCAAATTATACATAATGTATAGTATGGATTTTTTCATTCATAATTAAATTGGTTATCTGCTGTTAATAGTCTTATATAAGTCTTGATAAATTTTCAGGAGATTTATTTATTAGATGTTAAGTTTATAATTCAGAAAAAGTTAATTTGAATAAAGGTTAATCTCTTCAACCCAATTATGTACCATTAAAGATTCTACACCTTAAATCTAGAAATTTTGACAAAATTTTTTGATACTCAAAATTACTGTTCCTAAATTTTGAATCTGTATAATAAACGTCTTGGTTTCCTGTACATTTTCTTGAAGATTTGAAGATTTGATCGAAATGTTTCCGGAGTTTGTGAGAGAAATTTCATCACTTCCTTTTCCTGTCTTAGACTGAAGATATTAATTTTCACCGGAAGACCATTTCTTGACAGTTATTCAATTCCAATATGTAAATTTGATAACCAGAAATGATTGATGTCAACTGACGTAAGACAATTAACAGAATGACGTTGAGAGAGAAATTTTGCAAAATAAAAATAGAAGGTTTTGGTATGATTTTTCATAACAACCAACACAATATTAACCATAATTACACAACAAGACAAAATCATTGACGATTTTGACAAGCAATGTATTTGTCAATTATCAGTCAAATCACACTTTACTTCTCTCCAAAAGAATCACTAACCATAACTACACAACAAGACAAAATTATTGACGATTCTGACAAGCAATGTATTTGTCAATTAACAGCCACATCACACTTCACATCTCTCCAAAAAGAATCACTAACCATAACTACACATCAAGACAAAATTATTGACGATTCTGACAGGCAATGTATCTGTCAATTAACAGCCACATCACACTTCACCTCTCTCCAAAAAGAATCACCAACCATAACTACACAACAAGAAAAAATTATTGACGATTCTGACAAGCAATGTATTTGTCAATTAACAGCCACATCACACTTCACCTCTCTCCAAGAAGAATCACTAACCATAACTACACAACAAGACAAAATTATTGACGATTCTGACAAGCAATGTATTTGTCAATTAACAGCCACATCACACTTCACCTCTCTCCAAAAAGAATCACTAACCATAACTACACATCAAGACAAAATTATTGACGATTCTGACAAGCAATGTATCTGTCAATTAACAGCCACATCACACTTCACCTCTCTCCAAAAAGAATTGCTAATCATAACAACGCATCAAGACAAAATCATGGACGATTCTGACAAGCAATGTATCTGTCAATTAACAGCCACATCACACTTCACCTCTCTCCAAAAAGAATTGCTAATCATAACAACGCATCAAGACAAAATCATGGACGATTCTGACAAGCAATGTATCTGTCAATTAACAGCCACATCACACTTCACCTCTCTCCAAAAAGAATTGCTAATCATAACAACGCATCAAGACAAAATCATGGACGATTCTGACAAGCAATGTATTTGTCAATTAACAGCCACATCACACTTCACCTCTCTCCAAAAAGAATTGCTAATCATAACAACGCATCAAGACAAAATCATGGACGATTCTGACAAGCAATGTATCTGTCAATTAACAGCCACATCACACTTCACCTCTCTCCAAAAAGAATTGCTAATCATAACAACGCATCAAGACAAAATCATGGACGATTCTGACAAGCAATGTATTTGTCAATTAACAGCCACATCACACTTCACCTCTCTCCAAAAAGAATTGCTAATCATAACAACGCATCAAGACAAAATCATGGACGATTCTGACAAGCAATGTATCTGTCAATTAACAGCCACATCACACTTCACCTCTCTCCAAAAAGAATTGCTAATCATAACAACGCATCAAGACAAAATCATGGACGATTCTGACAAGCAATGTATTTGTCAATTAACAGCCACATCACACTTCACCTCTCTCCAAAAAGAATCACTAACCATAACTACACATCAAGACAAAATTATTGACGATTCTGACAAGCAATGTATCTGTCAATTAACAGCCACATCACACTTCACCTCTCTCCAAAAAGAATCACCAACCATAACTACACAACAAGACAAAATTATTGACGATTCTGACAAGCAATGTATTTGTCAATTAACAGCCACATCACACTTCACCTCTCTCCAAAAAGAATCACTAACCATAACTACACATCAAGACAAAATTATTGACGATTCTGACAAGCAATGTATTTGTCAATTAACAGCCACATCACACTTCACCTCTCTCCAAAAAGAATTGCTAATCATAACAACGCATCAAGACAAAATCATGGACGATTCTGACAAGCAATGTATTTGTCAATTAACAGCCACATCACACTTCACCTCTCTCCAAAAAGAATCACTAACCATAACTACACATCAAGACAAAATTATTGACGATTCTGACAAGCAATGTATCTGTCAATTAACAGCCACATCACACTTCACCTCTCTCCAAAAAGAATCACCAACCATAACTACACAACAAGAAAAAATTATTGACGATTCTGACAAGCAATGTATTTGTCAATTAACAGCCACATCACACTTCACCTCTCTCCAAAAAGAATCACTAACCATAACTACACAACAAGACAAAATTATTGACGATTCTGACAAGCAATGTATTTGTCAATTAACAGCCACATCACACTTCACCTCTCTCCAAAAAGAATCACTAACCATAACTACACATCAAGACAAAATTATTGACGATTCTGACAAGCAATGTATCTGTCAATTAACAGCCACATCACACTTCACCTCTCTCCAAAAAGAATCACTAACCATAACTACACAACAAGACAAAATTATTGACGATTCTGACAAGCAATGTATTTGTCAATTAACAGCCACATCACACTTCACCTCTCTCCAAAAAGAATCACTAACCATAACTACACAACAAGACAAAATTATTGACGATTCTGACAAGCAATGTATTTGTCAATTAACAGCCACATCACACTTCACCTCTCTCCAAAAAGAATCACTAACCATAACTACACAACAAGACAAAATTATTGACGATTCTGACAAGCAATGTATTTGTCAATTAACAGCCACATCACACTTCACCTCTCTCCAAAAAGAATCACTAACCATAACTACACAACAAGACAAAATTATTGACGATTCTGACAAGCAATGTATTTGTCAATTAACAACCAAAACACACTTCACCTCTCCAAAAAATCACTAACCATAACTACACAACAAGACAAAATCATGGACGATTCTGACAAGCAATGTATCTGTCAATTAACAGCCAAAACACACTTCACTTCTCTCCAAAAAAATCACTAACCATAACTACACAACAAAACAAAATTATTGACGATTCTGACAAGCAATGTATATGTCAATCACCAGCCACAGTACACTTAACTTCTCTCCCTCCAAAAAAACTCTCATTAATTGACTAATTCTCTATTGGGAAATTTTATATCATTAGACCCCAAATGCAAAAAAAAAAAAAAAAAAATTAGACCCATAGGATACCTATCCCATAATGTGAGAAGGATTATTTGTTTCCAACCTCATGTATTTCTTTCAACGTCTTTGTCCCTTTTCAATAGCGGATCAACCATTGGAGTGACACCGGCGTGAGTAGTGAAGTCTTCTTCCCTTATTTAAGTATATATAATCTATATCTATATATACACATTTATATATATATATATATACTGCGTGCATTTCCATTTATCATTCTTATTACTACTATTGTTGCTAAGACGTGCATTTCTTTCTCGGATGATTAGCTAATCGTGCATTACTTTTTTTTCTCTATTTCTTTGTATTTTCGGGTATTTTCTGAATCACATTATACAAACATATACAAGTTATTCACTCATTCACTTCCATACACAAAGTTTATTTATTTTTTTCCTTTTGTGCTAATGATTTTCTTATCTGCTTCTTTTCGAAGTGGAGTAAGATTGACAGTTCAATCAGCGATGTTGTGTTTTAAAGATTATATTGTTTATTGGATAAAAAAAAATGGGATTCAGCTGGAAACTGCGTTCACCTATGTGTTTCATTTTAGAAAGAAATTGATTAGGATGCTATCAGATAGGCCTATTTCTATTAAAAAGTCATATCCCGAGAAAATTAAAAAAGAGAAAATTTTAAAGTTTGATCTTTCAACCTATTGAACGAAACAACATAATTCTTCGCCTTTTTATATATTTGACCAATAAACTCATATAGAGATATGTATATTTCATAGGCCTACAAAACCAAAAACTCATTTATCAAAATTAAGCGCTTAGGCCCAACACGGTTCTTCGCATTTTTGTTATATAATATTTAACCTATAAACCTTTATGGATATATGTATATGTCATACGCCTACAAAACCAAAATTTCCTTATTTATCAAAATTAATCGTTTAGGCCAACATAGTTTTTCGTATTTTTGCTAAATAATATTTAACCAAAAAACTTCCGCTATGGAAATGTGTACATTTCATAGGCCTACAAAACCAGAAAGCCCTATTTATCAAAATTAATCGTTTAGACCTATGTGACAAATAATTTCTCAATCATGAGTCGCAACATTATATTATTCAGACACAAATATGAAAACGTTTCATATGGCATGAACAGTTATTTAGTATTATTATTATTATTATTATTATTATTATTATTATTATTATTATTATTATTATTATTATTATTATTATCAAAAGTAATGGCTATCTCAGTGGAATTTATCTTACAGAAGACCTCAATTTTCTCTAAGCTTTTTATTATAATTATTACCATCTGCCAATAATGGCACGTCAGTCATTATTATTATTATTATTATTATTATTATTATTATTATTAGCTAAGCTACAACCCTAGTTGGAAAAGCAGAATGCTGTTAACCTAAGGGCTCCAACAAGGAAAAATAGCTCAGTGAGGGAAGGAAATGAAGAAATAAATGAACTACAAGAGAAATAATGAACATTTAACAGTAACAATATTAAGAAAGATGGCTAATTCTGAAGAATAAATCCTCATGGATTTATTTGCTCTTTAAATAACGAATAATCGATATTCCCAAGAAAAGTATGAAGTGTAAAAAGATCAGAAATTGTTTAAAGTGTAAATAACTTCATCGCAATGCTTTCTACTTCAGGTTCATCTTTGCCAAGATTCTTGGACATGATGTGTCGTACCATACTAGTGATGTTTTTCGATTTATTTCAGAAGCAGGTCTTCTGAGAGCTATTTAACTTTTGTAATGCCATATTTGCTGCTATGGTTTTAATTGGATATTCTTTTATTCATTATTTATAAAAAATTACCTTCGATGTCAGGATGCCAGAAAATTTCAAATTATTATTATTATTATTATTATTATTATTATTATTATTATTATTATTATTATCATCAATTGTTAAACTACAACCCTAGTTGGAAAAGCAAGATGCTTATTATAAGCCCAGGGGCCCCAACAGGGAAAATAGCCCAGTAAGGAAAGGAAACAAGGAAATGTTAAATATTTGAAAAACAGTAACAACATTAAAATAAATATCTCCTATATAAACTATAAAAACTTTAACAAAACAAGAGGAGGAGAAATTAGATTGAATAGTGTGCCCGAGTGTACCCTCAAGCAAGAGAACTCTAACCCAAGACAGTGGAAGACCATGGTACATATCTCCATAGTATGTATTGATATTCAAAGTAACGTACATTTCACACCTTTTTCCAAAAGGCTCATCACGAGGTTTTCATTATATTCAAATATTTATCAAGATTCTTTTTGCTTTTGGAAACTATGGACAAACGCAAGTTTTCAGCTGAACTTGGAATCCCAATTTTCAATAATTTTTTTTCGTTTTTTCCAGTCTGAATTATAATTTAATTTGGCTTTTATAAGTACACCTAATTTCCCGTATTAATGTTGATTTTACTTGTTATAGATTTTATCATTTAGATGCTGAAATTGGTTGACTTAGTTGCTATAGAATATATTTTTCAAAATTTGGCTTCGAATACCATATAATTTGCCAGATCATTTTGCAATAAGCAGTTATTGGCAATCAATACTATTTGAAGGAAAGCTTTAAATGAGTTAAAGTACATTAATGTTATTTTCATTAAGCATAGAAAAACAACCACAATTAAATAGTCTGTTTATTATTTTTAATTATTTTAAAGTTATTTTGAGCTTGTCTTAGTTTTGAAGATGATCTTCTAAAAGTAGTTCAGGTACATTATTGTTATTTTCATTAAAACATAGAAAAACAACCACAATCAACTAGCCTGTTTGTTATTTTTAATTATTTTAAAGTTGTTCTGAGCTTGTCTTAGTTGTAAAGAGAACCTAAAATAAGGTAAAGAACATTATTGTTATTTTTATTAAGCATAGAAAAAACAATCACAATCAACTAGCCTGTTTATTATTTTTGATAATTTTAAAGTTGTTTCCAGCTTGTCTTGCTTT
Organism: Palaemon carinicauda; assembly: GCF_036898095.1. Taxonomy (NCBI): domain Eukaryota; kingdom Metazoa; phylum Arthropoda; class Malacostraca; order Decapoda; family Palaemonidae; genus Palaemon; species Palaemon carinicauda. Next base: position 52,526,390 of record NC_090766.1, on the reverse strand, counting down.
TGAAGATAACTTAAAATAAGTTAAAGTACATTATTGATATTTTCCCTTAAGCATTAACGACACAATCAGATAGACTGTATACTATTTTTAATTCTTTTAAAAATTGTTCTCAACTTGTCTTTATTTTGAAGATTTCACCCAAGAAGACCTTGCTCATGCGATGAATATTAAACTTAGTTAGGTCATAAGCTCTCCTCTATCCTCTCTGAGTTTCCCTCCGTGCTTCTGTCTCATCTCCATACAAGTCCTCATTCTCATAAAGACATCGCAGCATCCCCAATAAATCACTAAAATGCCAACAAAAGGAAGGAATCAGAATTCGTTTGAATGGCCCCAGAAAATTAATTTTAGGAGAATCTTCAAGATCATATTCGCCATTTATTGGAGAAAGTGATTGATTCTGAAAGATTTTAATTGCTAAAAACTTTTATTCATTGGTAAAAGTCATTGATTCTCAAAGATTTTAATCGCTAAATACTTTTATTCATTGGTAAAAGTAATTGATTCTCAAAGATTTTAATCGCAAAATACTTTGTGATTCATTGGCAGAAGTCATTGATACACAAAGATTTTAATCATTAAAAACTTTGATTCATTGGCAAAAGTCATTGATACACAAATATTTTAATCACTAAAAACTTTGATTCATTGGTGAAAGTCGTTGATTCTCAAAGATTTTAATCGCTAAAAACTTTGTGATTCATTGGCAAAAGTCAATGATGCACAAAGATTTTAATCACTAAAAACTTTGACTCATTGGTGAAAGTCATTCTATTCTCAAAGATTTTAATCGCTAAAAAATTTTATTCATTAGTGAATGTCATTGATTCTCAAAGATTTTAATCGCTAAAAAATTTTATTCATTAGTGAATGTCATTGATTCTCAAAGATTTAATCGCTAAAACTTTGATCCATTGGTGAAAGTTATTGATTCTCAAAGATTATAATCACTATAAACTTTGATTCATTGGTGAAAGTCATTGATTCTCAAAAATTTTAATTGCTAAAAACTTTCATTCATTGGTGAAAGTCATTGATTCCAGAAGATTTTAATTGCTAATGACTTTGTGATTCATTGGTGGAATCATTGATTGTCAAACATTTTAATCGCTAAAAATTTTGTGATTCATTGACGAAAATCATTGATTCTCAAAACTTTTAATCGATAAAAACTTTGATTCATTGGTGAAAGTCATTGATTCTCATAGATTATAATCGCCATAAACCTTGATTCATTGGTGAAAGCATTGATTCTCAAAGATTTTAATCACTAAAAACTTTGATTCATTGGTGGAAGTCATTGATTCCCAAAGATTTTAATTGCTAATGACTTTGTGATTCATTGGAAATATCATTATTCTCAAAAATTTTAATCACTTAAAACTTTATTTTTCAATGGCAAAAATCATTGATTGATTCTCAAAGATTTTAATCACTAGAAACTTTGATTCATTGGTGAATGTGATTGATTTTCAAAGATTTTGAATGCTAAAACCTTTGATTCATTGGTGAAAGTCATTGATTCTCGAAGATTTTAATTGCTAAAAACTTCGATTCATTGGTAAGTCATTGATTCTCAAAGATTTTAATCACTAAAAGCTTTGATTCATTGGTGAAAGTAATTGATTCTCAAAGATTTTAATCGCTAAAAACTGATTCATTGGTGAAAATCATTGATTCTTAAAGATTTTAATCGTTAAAAACTTTGTGATTAATTGACGAAAGTAATTGATTCTCAAAGATTTTAATTGCTAAAGCTTTGATTCATTGGTGAAAGTCATTGATTCTCAAATATTATAATTACTATAGACTTTAATTCATTTGTGAAATTTATTGATTCTCAAAGATTTTGATTGCTAAAAACTCTTATTCATTTGCGAAATCCATTGATTCTCAAAGATCTTAATGTCTTAAAACTTTGATTCATTGGTGAAAGTCATTGAGTCTCAAAGATTTTAATCGCTAATAACTTTGATTCATTGGTGAAAGTCATTGATTCTCAAATATTATAATTACTATAGACTTTAATTCATTTGTGAAATTTATTGATTCTCAAAGATTTTGATTGCTAAAAACTCTTATTCATTTGCGAAATCCATTGATTCTCAAAGATCTTAATGTCTTAAAACTTTGATTCATTGGTGAAAGTCATTGAGTCTCAAAGATTTTAATCGCTAATAACTTTGATTCGTTGATGAAACCCATTGATTCTCAAAGATTTTAATGGCTAAAAACAAAAGAAGGGTCATTGAAGCTTATTCTCAGGCCTGCCACCGCTGTGTGTGTGTCAGTGTGTGCATTGGGACTGGTATCCATTTATTAATTTCTTGTGCATCTTATTTAGTTCTGCTGAGATCTGCCTCCACGCAGACATAAAAATAGCAATGAGACATTTCATTCAGAGAAATTAAAACCACACACTTCAACCCTCCAGTCCCTTCACGAAGCAGTTTTGTTTATGGCCCCCTGTATGTTATGCGAACACCAGAATATCCTAAGCTCTTCTTGTGACAACTTCCAAGACCTTGGAGTACTTAACATCTAGTCTGTTCACAGTCACCTTCTCTGTGGCATAAACACTCTCTTAAATTGTATTTGTATTCATTCCGTGTTATCTGTAAACAACTTGGAGTTAGTTCTGTAGAAACTGTAATGTCCAGTTGATATTCCCCTCCCCCCCCCCCCTACCCCCAAACTTCAATTAGCGTTGTCTGTTCCAGCCCACTTTTTACCCCCAGAGTACAAACTTTAAAACGACCATCGGTTTGGAAAGAATATTCCGTAACTTGTCCTGGACGTTGCAGAATTAAATCATTTTCAGTATCATCCTCACTTGAAGAATGTTCAATATCATTGCAGAATTAAATTATTCTTCAGTATTATTACCAATCATTCCTCAGTATCATCTTCACTTGAAGAATGTCCAATATCATTGCAGAATTAAATTATTCTTCAGTATTATTACCAATCATTCCTCAGTATCATCCTCACTTGAAGAATGTCCAATATCATTGCAGGATTAAATTATTCTTCAGTATTATTACCAATCATTCCTCAGTATCATCCTCACTTGAAGAATGTCCAATATCATTGCAGGATTAAATTATTCTTCAGTATTATTACCAATCATTCCTCAGTATCATCCTCACTTGAAGAATGTCCAATATCATTGCAGGATTAAATTATTCTTCAGTATTATTACCAATCATTCCTCAGTATCATCCTCACTTGAAGAATGTCCAATATCATTGCAGAATTAAATTATTCTTCAGTATTATTACCAATCATTCCTCAGTATCATCTTCACTTGAAGAATGTCCAAAATCATTGCAGGATTAAATTATTCTTCAGTATTATTACCAATCATTCCTCAGTATCATCTTCACTTGAAGAATATCCAATATCATTGCAGAATTAAATTATTCTTCAGTATTATTACCAATCATTCCTCAGTATCATCTTCACTTGAAGAATGTTCAAAATCATTGCAGAATTAAATTATTCTTCAGTATTATTACCAATCATTCCTCAGTATCATCTTCACTTGAAGAATATCCAATATCATTGCAGAATTAAATTATTCTTCAGTATTATTACCAATCATTCCTCAGTATCATCTTCACTTGAAGAATGTCCAAAATCATTGCAGGATTAAATTATTCTTCAGTATTATTACCAATCATTCCTCAGTATCATCCTCACTAGAAGAATATCCAAAATCATTGCAGAATTAAATTATTCTTCAGTATTATCCTCACTTGAAGAAAGTCCAAAATTATTACAGAATCTATTCTTTGCCAATATCTGTAACACGAAACCCCCCCCCCCACCTCCCCGCTATTTTTAGAGCAATTACCGGTATCCTTCTTTCCCTTTGAAAAAAATATGACACAGGACACAATTGAATATTCTCACTAACATAACGTACCACTGAGTTTTGATTCCTTATTTTTATATTCCATATTTATAATTCCTTTATTCATTTACTTATTTTTTTAGATATATTTTGAACTTCCATTGGCTTCTTTTCTTTATATACTTAAGCAATAAGAATTTCAAAATCTACAAAAAAGAAAAAAAATACAAAAAGAAATTCTTTCTTTTTCGTATTCCATGTTCATCATTTCTTTCATTATTTTGTAGACCTGAATTAAACCTTTTTTTTAGATATGATTTAAACTTTTTTAGTGTCTAATCTTAATATAATTAGGCAATAAGGATGTCTAAATCTACAAAAAATACGAAAAAATTATTATTTTTATATCACAAATAATTTATAGTTTTGTAGACACAATTTGGACTTTTTTTCTTTAGATATTATTTAAAGTTTTCATTTGCTTCTCTTCTTAATATATCTAGGCAATAAGGATTTTTTAATATACAAAAAGGAAAAATACAAAAAGAAATTCCTTTTTGTCATATTCCATATATATATATATATATATATATATATATATATATATATATATATATATATATATATATATATATATATATATATATTATTTTCTGTAGACTGTATTGAACTTTTTTTTTTATTTTTTGTAGCAATGATTTCAACCATTTATTGGCTTTTTTCATAATATACCTAGGCAATAAGTATTTCCAAATCTACAAAAATAGAAATATGCCCAAAAAATATTTTTATATTTTTTTTATATTCAATGTTCATCATTTCTTTCACTTTTTTGTAGCTATGATTTCAACCATGTATTGGCTTTTTTCATTAGGCAATAAGGATCTAAAAAAAAAAAGAAAACGAAAAAAAAATAATTCTTTAGGAATTATCCATAAGTAACTCTTTAAGTGTCAATTGTTCCTTTCTCAACGGTGATTACCAACAGTGTGTAAGTAGCAACATTGCTGTGTGAGACCCAACAGATAAATACCTAACTATCCTCAACAATTTAATAACAATAACTCTCTACTTAATCGCTGATTCGCATAATGCATGAACCAAAAAAAAAAAAAAAAAAAAAAAAAAAAAAGGGTTAATGATGAAGCCTTAGATATGCATGTGACTCTTAGCTTTTAGTGAGATGCTGTTTGTAGCTTTATTAGTAACGTCTGTTCATTTGTGTTTGGATTTCATGAAATTATTTAGAATTTTGAGAAATTTTTTCTTCTGAAATGTGAAAATATTCATTTTGGTATGTATTCAGTGTTGAATCTGAAATCTTTGATTTTTCTTTTTTTATCATATGTCTAACGTCTGAAAATTTGGAATACTGTATAATAATTTATATATATATATATATATATATATATATATATATATATATATATATATATACCATATATATATATCGTATATATATATATATATATATATATATATATATATATATATATATATATATATATATACCATATATATATATATATCGTATATATATATATATATATATATATTTATATATATATATATACATATACGGTGTATATATATACATATATATATATATATATATATATATATGCGGTATATATATAAATATATATATATAAATATATATATATATATATATATATATATATATATATATATATGTATGTATGTATATATTAGATACACCATGTAGAAAATCCCCATATATTTCAAATAATTAAATTTGCAAAGTATTGTATGCTAAAAGTATCTAAAATACATAAAATATACGGTTCACATAACTAATATTAGAATATCTCATATATATCAAAATACCTTTCGATGTAATATCACGCATATTAATTTGTTATAGTTTACAAATGTAAATTTTGAAACATCCCAGATTATAACACTATTAAAAAATTTAGAATTCAAAGTTGAAAAAAATCAGGTCTATCAAAATATCGCGTATATCAATATACTATATTTTCCAAATATAAATTTTGAAACATGTCAGATATATAAAGCCATTAAAATTTTTGAAAATTCAAAGTTGAAAAACAAATTCAGATATATTGATATTCGGTGAAAAGGATTTCATTGCATGATTTGGCCTCTCTGTGATAATGAACTGGAGAGAGAGAGAGAGAGAGAGAGAGAGAGAGAGAGAGAGAGAGAGAGAGAGAGAGAGAGAGAGAGAGAGAGAGAGTGCACCACCACCATCCCAAGAAGTGTGTACACGAAAATAATTTAAATACACTGCTTGTAGGCCTACTGTTTTTTACTAAGAGAGAGAGAGAGAGAGAGAGAGAGAGAGAGAGAGAGAGAGAGAGAGAGAGAGAGAGAGAGAGAGAGAGTGAGTGAGAGAGAGAGAGAGAGAGAGAGAGAGAGAGAGAGAGAGAGAGAGAGAGAGAGAGAGAGAATTCAATACATTAAAATATCTAAGTTATTTTAATACTAATTTATCTCAACAACTTTGAAATCTCTGAATATTATTTTGTAATATTACGCGAGAAATTGTTTCAATCAAGACCTGACCATTCTTAAGTAACTTAGTAATTGGCTCTTTTATATTTCATTCATGGATTATTTTAATATCTTATTTATTGATAACTAATCTAAAGATTGAAGTGGATTTACACATGAGATAAGAAGGCTTAAAGTAAATAAGAAGTCACTTTAGTTAGAAAACTTAGAATATAGAAATATCAGTGGCCTAATAATCACGTTATGAAATTATTACACGAGAAAAATAGACTTGAAATGGAGAGATTTCATTAGCTCAATTATCATATATATATATATATATATATATATATATATATATATATATATATATATATATATATATATATATATATATATATATATATATATATATATATATATATATATATATATATATATGAATGGGCTCACCCTTAGATGTGCCACTGAGTTCATTCAATTTAAAGAAACTGTGGAGCAAAATTTCTTCGAGTTAACCTAGAAACATTTTGATATTTTGATATATATAAAAAGAGACCAACAACAATCAGAATAAAGTCCCCACCAGCTTAAATTTGAGTAATAGTTTTATTTTTTGAGTAATTTTAATAAATTTTCATAACCAAAAGCAGAAAATACAGTAGATTAAAAATTACATAATTCCTAAACCTCAGCAATTTCATCACTTGGAATAGCGGTATCTGAAAACTAATAATCCCAGAGTTGCCAATTCATCTTTATTCACGGGACCTTCTCTTGGCACGCTTCACAACAGATGTAGCCACGAGTATCTAGACATGTACACTGAAATCAAGGATCCTAAGAACGTGGACCTCCTGAACACGCCCTTCGGAGGGCGGTACTGCGGGCCCATAGGCCCCCGCCTGAGGATCTCCCTGTACAGCACAATCATCATCAGTTTCTATACAGATTTAGTCAACACGACCAGTGATCTCTTCTTGGCTTCTTACGAGTTCATCAATGGTTGTAAGTATTATTATTATTATTATTATTATTATTATTATTATTATTATTATTATTATTATTATTATTATTATTAGCTAAGCTACAAACCTAGTTGGAAAAGCAGGATGCTACAAGCCTAAGGGCTCCAACAGGAAAAATAGCCCAGTGAGAAAAGGAAATAGGTAAATTAATATACTACAAGAGAAGTAATGAACAATTAAAATAAGATATATATATATATATATATATATATATATATATATATATATATATATATATATATATATATATATATATATATATATATATATATATATATATATACCCAGACACGTTGATCTTTTTATATAGAGGAGATTATTATTATTATTATTATTATTATTATTATTATTATTATTATTATTATTATTATGGTTGTTGTTGTTGTTGTTGTTGTTATTTTTCATAGAATGTTATAAGCAATTATACATCGTGGCATGAATAATCGTATTGAACTGAAACAATATTTTTTTTTTTTTATCCGCAAAGTCCCAGGCCTACTGCAAGCTGACTTGAGATTTGAATTAACTCGTTTTGCGCAAATTTCTGTCGTTATTAATGAAAGTTAACCGAATTATATCAGAGCCTTTGTCCATCTAAAAATTAATATTTATATCCAGTGAAGCGTAGAGAGATTTCTTACTTTTGAGGTCTTTATATTTGACTACTTTGAAGAGACGAATTTGCTCTATGTTTTGGGGGGGAGGTAGGTGTTCAGTATTTACACTGTTAACAAAAACCGTAATTTTAATCGTAAAAACTCCGTAAAAATATACTGTTCTCAGCCGTATTTCATAAAAATACAGGCGACCGTAATTTTTACCCTATTTGCTATTATCTTTTACGGGTTGGTGACCGTAATATCACTCCTTTATTTATTCCAGGATTTTTACTGTTCTTATAATGCAAATTTTTAACAGTGTAGGATAATGAATAGATAGAGTAGTCAAATAAAAATACGAAAAAACATGCAATAATACAAAACTAAAAAAGAAATTTAATCCAAATATTAACCTAAAAATAAAGCATGAAAAAAATATCTTTGTTTTCTCCCTAATTCCAAACATTTCTTATCTACGCCTCCCCCGGAAAAGCCTGGAAA
>NC_090766.1:52492928-52510428 GCF_036898095.1 Palaemon carinicauda | reverse complement strand
AGAAAGCTCAAAAGCAAGTTCATCTTTTTTAATCTTTGTCATGATTGTTCAAAACTACTTTTATCTTTGTCCTGAATGTTTAAACATAATCAATCTTTATTTTGGATTTTCTAAACATAATTTCTCTTTGTTCTGAGTGTCTAAACAATTCATCTTTGCCATGAGTGTTGAAACACACTTCACCTATGCCTTGAGCGTCTAAACACAATCTATCTCTGTCCTGAGTATGCAAGCACAAACCTGACTAAACTGAATTAACTGACCATACCCGTGGCTGTTTCCAGTCCTGAACTTTCCAGCTGCTCGGACGGGTACTTGAGGATATACCTGAAAGGGCAGGAGACAGAGAACGCCTACGACCAACCCGACGACGAATTTTGCGGGAAAACCTTGCCAAAGACCGTCGTATCCTCTGGACCGAGATTAGTCATGGTTTTCAGTTCTGGGAAGTACCAGGGAGGACGATTCAAAGCAGTCTACAAGTTTGAAACAGGTGAGAGTTTCGTGAGGGGTTGTGAGGGTCTGGGAAATGTTGTTTTTTTGGAATTAAAGTTTTTTTAAGTGTAGAATGAAAAAGCCAAAAAGAATCCTAGAAATCTAATGATTAAGCTTTAATTATTAGCCCATGAGCTTAAGCATTAGGCTTTAAGCATTAAGATTTACGCTAAATTATTAAGCTTTAAGGTTAAGCATTAGTCTTTTAGTTTGAACATTAAGCTTTAGGCTTTAAGCATTAAGCTTTATACTTAAGCATTAAGCTTTACGCTTAAGTATCATGCTTTATGTTTGAGCTTTAAGCTTTAAGCTTCAAGCTTGATGTTCAAACTTAATGTTTGATATAAATAATAGAATTTCCTTTGATGGGAGTTGCTTTCTTTATGAAAATACAATATTTTGATAAAAGTTGTAATCAACTTCCAAAATACATGATACTTTAGCAGCCGCAAAGATTCCGGGCAAAAATAAGCTCCACCCCTGATGACGTCATAGCCAATCACGTTGTCTCCCCTTACAAATTTCAAACTATATTAGCTAAGAATACGGGAGACAACGCCAAGACTATAGTTCTGCCAACAATTTATTGGAATTCGTCTTATTCAGCAGAATATAAGTTTACCAATTCGGTATACTTTATTAAAACTACTTTTTTACAATAATATTAAAATTCCAGACGGCTTGTCACATTTGACTGAGAGCAGATTTTTAATGAAAATACTAGACTAAAGCCTCGGTGCCCTGTATTTAGTGACGGTAATTTTTACTTCAAAAACACACGATACAAGTAATGGCAAGGCGTTATTAAAAGCTGTTTTATGCAATAGAATACAAGCCAATGTCCCACTGTTTCTTTCCAGAATACAAAACAATAGCCTCTATAGTCTTTACTAAAAGCTGCTATCTTCTTTCAAAGTACAAAACAATAGCCGTTTTACACACAACTGATATCTGCTGCTCTTTCCTTCTCGAATACACGATACCAGGAATTGGTACACACATATTCCTTCAATTCAGTAACAGAACAACGGCCCTGTAGACCTCTACTGTAAAGCTGCTCTTTGCTTCCAAAATACAAAATAACAGTCTTGTTGTACTCTAACAAGATCTACTTTTTAGGGATTATTATGACCTATTAGTAACGTCTCTTCCTGATGATCGGCAGACCGGGGTTCGAGTCCCGCTCAAACTCGTTAGTTCCCTTGGTGCCTGCAACCTTACCATCCTTGTAAGCTAAAGATGGTGGGTATGGGGAAGCCTATAGATCTACCTACTGAATCATCAGCAGCCATTGGCTGTCCCTCCCTTGTCCTAGCTTGGGTGGATAGGGGTCTAAGGCACTGATCATATGTATATATAGTCAATGTCTAGGGCATTGTCCTGCTTTCTAGGACAATGTCACTGTCCCTTGCCTCTGTCATTCATGAGTGGCCTATAAACCTTTCAAGATAAGAGCCTTGTTGTACTTTACTGAAACCTGTGACTCTTTCTTTCCAGAATACATGATACCCGGCACTGCTTCTCCAGATGGACAGTGCGTCTTCACTTACTACAGCTCAAGTCGCAAGAGCGGAACGTTCAATTCCCCCAGACACCCCTCCAACTACCCGTCCAACACAACCTGCGAGTACACATTCCAGAGCAATCCCGAAGAGCAAGTTCGACTCATTTTCGATCAGTTTATGGTCCATAGCGAAAAGGATAACGTGACTTACGGGTAAGTTTACATTGGAAAAAAAAAGGAAATTGTCTTGATTTCTGTACTATGTGTATGGAAGTCCTGATTAGGAATATCAATCTCTGGTAGTCTTTTTTTTTTTTTGGTTGAATTTCTGTATTTCCCACAAAACTTCGTATTGTTCAAGAAACTTTTGCTATGCTTTAAATAGTTCAGAAAGCTCTGTATTTACCACAGAACCCAAAACCGTTGTATTATTCAAAAAACTTTTGCTATGCTTTAGAAAGTCCAGAAAGCTCTGTATTTCCCACAGAACCCAAAACCATTGTATTGTTCAACAAACCTTTACTATTCTTTCTTTAGTCCAGAAACCCCTGTACTTCCCACAGAACCCAAAACCATTGTATTGTTCAAGAAATATTTGCTATAATTCCTTTAGTCCAGAAACCTCTGTATTTCGCATAGAACCCAAAACCCTTGTATGGTTCAAGAAATCTTTGTTATACTTTCTGTAGTTCAGAAACTTCTGTATATCCCACAGAACCCACTGTCAAGAGGATTGAATCAATATCTACAACAGTTTTTCTTATCCAAAAAAAAAAATGTATTGTTCAACAAACCTTTGCTACACTTTCTTTAGTTTAGAAACCTCTGTACTTCCCACAGAACCCCAAATCTTTGTATTGTTCAAGAAACCTTTGCTACACTTTCTTTAGTCCAGAAACCTCTGTACTTCTCACAGAACCCCAAATCTTTGTATTGTTGAAGAAACCTTTGCTATACTTTCTTTAGTCCAGTAATCTCTGTATTTTCCACAGAACCCAAAACCTTTGCATTGTTCAGGAAACCTTTGCTATACTTTCTTTAGTCCAGAAACCTCTGTAATGCCCACAGAAACCACTGTCGAGAGGACTGAATCAATATCTACAACTGTTTTTTCTTATCCCCCAAAAATTCTATTGTTCAAGAAACCTTTGCTATACTTTCTTTAGTCCAGAAACCTCTGTAATGCCCACAGAAACCACTGTCGAGAGGACTGAATCAATATCTACAACTGTTTTTTCTTATCCCCCAAAAATTCTATTGTTCAAGAAACCTTTGCTATACTTTCTTTAGTCCAGAAACCTCTGTACTTCCCACAGAACCCCAAATCTTTGTATTATTCAAGAAACCTTTGCTACACTTCCTTCAGTCCAGAAACCTCTGTACTTCCCACAGAACCCCAAATCTTTGTATTGTTCAAGAAACCTTTGCTACACTTCCTTCAGTCCAGAAACCTCTGTACTTCCCACAGAACCCCAAATCTTTGTATTGTTCAAGAAACCTTTGCTACACTTCCTTCAGTCCAGAAACCTCTGTACTTCCCACAGAAACCACTGTCAAGAGGACTGGGTTGAGATCTACAATGTCTACAAGCCCCAGGGTGCCAAAATGGAACGCGAGAGACTGAACGGCCGTTACTGTGGCTTGTCTGCCCCAGGTCCGACTGAGAGCGAAAGAGACGCCGTCGGTTTAAGGGTCGTCTTGAGGACCGACGACGAAAATGTCAAGAGCGGTTTCCTCGCCGATTACAAGTTCATCAAGAAGCAGAAGACTTTGTTCAAAGGTATTTCGATGCTACTCAAGATCAGGATTTTTGCCATGTTGTTCTCGAAAGTAATATGTGTTATGAGAGTTACACAGAATGATTTCAAAATGGATACCTGTCCTTCCAAGGGCCCGCATATCTAAAAGCTATCTTCTTTCTATCTATCTTCTCTTTCTTTTCATCTATCTATCTATCCATCTATCTATCTATCTGCTCTCTTTCTATCTCTATCTGCTCTCTTCTTTTCATCTATTTATCTATCTATCTATCCGTTTATCTATCCATCTATCTATCTGCTCTCTTTCTCACTGTCTATCTGCTCTCTTCTTTATATCTGTCTATCTGCTCTCTTCTATCTATCTACCTATATATCTAACTATCTGCTCTCTTCTTTCTATCTGCTCTCTTCTTTCTATCTAACTATCTATCTATCTACTCTCTTCTACCTATCTATCTATCTGCTCTCTTCTATCTGTCTACCTATCTATCTATCTATCTGCTCTCTTCTATCTATCTATATATCTAACTAACTAACGATCTGCTCTCTACTATCTATCTGTCTAACTAACTCACTATCCATCTGCTCTCTACTATCTATCTCTCTATCTAACTCACTATCCATCTGCTCTCTACTATCTATCTATCTAACTCACTATCCATCTGCTCTCTTCTATCTATCTATATATCTAACTAACTACCGATCTGCTCTCTACTATCTATCTATCTATCTAACTCACTATCCATCTGCTCTCTTCTATCTATCCACCCCATTTCAGATTGCGGATGCAACATCAGCAACGCCGAATACGGGATCATCCACTCGCCCCACTGGCCCCAGAAGTACGACGGACCGGACCGGTCCGGAGGAGCGTTCTCTTGCAACTGGTTCATCCACGTCCGGCCCTATCACAAGATCCTTCTGTGGTTCCAGTTCTTCTCGGTTGAAGGAAATCCTGCAGGTAAAGCACTGCTACTTTTCAAACTGGTTTAGGAGAGAAATCTCGTTGGTTCTTGTGCCTTAGCTTTCATTGTTAATTCAGATATTGGAGTCATTTGGACTTTATGCTGTGGCTTCTGTTATTATTATTATTATTATTATTATTATTATTATTATTGTTGTTGTTGTTGTTTTTGTTGTTGTTACTATTATTGTTATCATTATTATTATCATTATTATTATTATTATTAGTAGTAGTAGTAGTAGTAGTAGTAGTAGTAGTAGTAGTAGTAGTATTATTATTATTAGTAGTAGTAGTAGTAGTAGTAGTAGTAGTAGTATCATTATTATTATTATTATTATTATTATTATTATTATTATTATCACTTGCTAAGCTACAAATATAGTTGGAAAAGCAGGATGCTATAAACCCATGGGCCCCAACAGAGAAAATAGCCCAGTGAGGAAAGGAAACAATGAAAAATAAAATATTTACGAACAGTAACAACATTAAAATAGATATTTCCTATATAAACTATAAAAACTTTAATAAAGCATCCAGAAGGGAAATTTGATCAAATAGTGTACTAGATAATTAGATGCTGGTTTACCTTTCATTAAACATATTCGGAATCACCCTGAAATGTGTGAGTTTCAAATTATCTATAAGTGGTAGACTTGTAGATCTTAAGAGTATTAATTAGTTATTAGCTCTTTTATTGTATAGCATGCCACAACTCTACTTGGAATATAAGAATGAAAAAGTATAGAATAAACTAAAAGAGAGGAACAACAACAACAACAACAACAATAATAATAATAATAATAATAATAATAATAATAATAATAATAATAATAAATAAATAAATAAGTGAAAAATAATAATAATAATAATAATAATAATAATAATAATAATAATGATGATGATGATGATGATGATGATGAAGATAATAATGATGATGATGATAATGGTAATAACAACAACAACAACAACAACAACAATAATAATAATAATAATAATAATAATAATAATAATAATACTAAAACTAAGTAACAATTGGCTCGTTTCTCAACTCGGATCATCCACAACACTGAACGTATTTTGGTCTCTTCCAGAGCGTGGTTGTCCAGCGGCAGTAGTGAGGGTCTGGCCGGACTTAGACAAGGTCCCGATCGAGCTGTGCGGCGAAAAACTGAGCAACGAGGCGGCTGTCATCATCTCCAAGTCGTCTCTAATGAGGGTGTCCTTCTTGACTGCCGACAGAGCAGTAGGTTCAAAAGGCTTTGAGGGGATATGGACGGAGATCCAAGACAGTAAGTAGGTGCTCGTGATGCCAGCAACCTTTTAGTTTACGAAGATTTTGGTTCGTCTTTTCTCTTTGAACGAGGCCATTTCACTCTTAGTCAAGGTCTAGATATGTTAGACCTTGCGTTTAATCCAAGAGTTCGAGTATAGAGAATACCTATGTAGCATGCCATGTCTATTCTGAATTAGTTCTAAAGAGTATCTCACTGATAAGACTGTTGTTGCTGTTCTTATGAGTCTAAGACCAACAACCCAATAATCGACAAAAAAACAATAAAGATAGAACTTAATCATTTTTTTGTCCGTTTTATCAAAGCATGAAGTGAATAAAGGTTTAATTAGAATGAATAATTAAATAGACATTTAATAGTAACAATGCTGTTATTCACAGTAATTCTAGTAGGACTGTATATCTTAGAGATTTCCTCTTTTTTTTTTCAAAAATCATTCTCTGCATTCTTTTTTCTTGGTCTCCCTACCATAGCTCACTGAAGGAGAGTTTGATATGCCTTTTCTTGACCCCTCCCCCCCTCCACCATAATTGGAGTGGCACAGACTCACTATAATGACTGATACTTATATCTACTGTCTTTGTCCTCTATGTTGGATATATCTTTAGTGTTTACCTATATCAAAATGAAGTAGGATGAAAAACTATAGTGCCTTTTTCATCTGTGTTGGATATCTCTCTTAGTGTCTACCTATATCAAAATGAAGTGGGATGTATAACTAAACGACAATGAAGGGAAAATGAACTACAGTTTGTTTCTTATAATTTGCATGATTTATTCTTAACGATACACCTTTAACGGGTAAATGAAACTAACACTTGCCACTGGAGCTTCTCAGCAATAATATTAATGATAAATCATCAGCCAAATAAACTTCTATGCAAGTGAGCTTAGTTATCTTAATCAAGCGGCTTACATTTTTAAAGTAGTGCAATTAAAGCCGTTAAGTTACTTTCAATGACAAATTAACCTCAATTGTTTAATAGGCTTCACTTCTTCAAATGATTATCAATTGACTTTTTTATTTTTCTGTCATTCTCTATCGATCAATCGTATAATTCTTATAGATCCTCGTGGATCACAAACATTCAAATACAGAAGTCCTTAACTTGAAAAGATATTCGACTTACGAACATTCGGAGATACGAACACAAATTCAACGGAAATTCTAACTCTGATATTGTATCAAAATTTCATAATGAAATACAGTAATAAAACAATATTGTATAATTTGATGCAGTAAGCAAGGCAACATTTGCAATATGAAACAGGGCTATTTCTTGACTCTTGCAGATGAAAAGTTTATCTAAGATAAAAATTTAATAAAATTGGACTTACAATCAATTCGATTTACAAACAGTTTCTTTGAACCTATTAAGGTTCCAAGTTGAGGATTTTTTGCATCGCAATCGACAATCCCCCCAAAATCTTACGAATTACGGTTATCATTATTATTATTATTATCATTATTATTATTATTATTATTATTATTATTATTATTATTATTATTATTATCATTATTATTACTTGCTAAGTTACAACCCTAGTTGGAAAAGCAAGATGCCATAAGCTCAGGGGCTCCAACAGGGAAAATAGCCTAACAAGTAAAGGAAACAAGGAAAAAATAAAATATTTCAAGAATAATTTCCTATATAAACCATAAAAACTATAACAAAACAAGAGGAAGAGAAATTAGATAGAATAGTATGCCCGAGCGTACCCTCAAGCAAGAGAAATCTAACCCAAGACAGTGGAAGAGGCTATGAAACTACCCAAGACTGGAGAACAATGGTTTGATTTTGGAGTGTCCTTCTCCTTGAAGAGCTGCCTACCAAAGCTAAAGAGTCTCTTCTACTCTTACCAGGAGGAAAGTAGCCACTGAAAAATTATAGTACAGTAGTTAACCCCTTGGGTGAAGAAGAATTGTTTGGTAATCTCAGTGTTGTCAGGTTTATGAGGACAGAGGAGAATCTGTAAATAATATGACAGACTATTCGGTGTATGTGCAGGCGAAGGGAAAGTAAACCGTAACCAGAGAGAAGGATCTTATAGTTAAGATCTCGCGGAAAACAGATCGCTTTAGGTCCCAATATAACTACCTTATCAGTTACACCTGATTAGAATGGATAAGATATCGGATGAAAATCACGTCTTCTATTTTTATATGTGATCTAAGATTAGTATTTTTTCTTGCATATAATACACTATAAATGACATGTATAATTTGATGTGAGGTATTTGTATATATTTCTGTATGATCACACACCAATGTGTAGTTGTGAGTGTACTTTGAGTGTGGCAGTGACAAAGATAACTATAGAAAAAGACTAGAGGAAATATTCTTAGTAAACTCATAAACTATAGCATGTCAGTCTTAAATGGTCTTTGATAATTGATGTACTGAAGTCATCATTTTATAGATAGATAGATAGATAAACAGATAGATAGATAGATAGACAGATACAGAGTAAAAGAAATAGATTTTATCTTTCTCTAAACTCTCATGAACAACTACAGCGATACAAAATAACACGATGCAAAATAACACGAAGAGCTATATTTTGAAATATTAATACATTTATAAGACAAATTACAACAATATCACAAGATACTGAAATCTGGATTACTTTCACACCATTTTCATATAATTGAAATTCAATCAAAATACAATAGCAAGTTAATATATATTCCAAATAGCTGAGCTCAAAGTATTCCATTACAACCCAGTTCGCTTTTCTAGTCGATGTGTTACGTTTGAGATATGTATATGTATATATATATATATATATATATATATATATATATATATATATATATATATATATATATATATATATATATATATATGTGTGTGTGTGTGTGTGTGTGCGTGTGTTTGTATATTCATATAAAAAATATATACATATATATACACACACATATATATATATATATGCATATATACATATACATATACCTTTTATATGTATGTATAAATACACACACACACATATATATATATATATATATATATATATATATATATATATATATATATATATGTGTGTGTGTGTGTGTGTGTGTGTGGATGTGTGTAAATAGAAAAATGAAGTTTCCAAACAAATCAAAGAAACAAACTTAGTGTAGTCTACAAATAAACACAGCTGTATGTATGCATATGAATATACAGTAAGTAATATCTGCAATGGACTCTTTAACAATAATAAATGCTTCCTAAAATATTCTTCATTGCATGACAAGCCTTAATTACAAACAGCTCGACCTAATTATAGTGTAAATAATATAAAACCTTTGAATTCAACTGCATTCTACTCAAATTTTTAAAACGCATGTCATTTTTTCCAGTATTACATAAGGACTCTTCAGCGCTGTACCAGAGGACTGAATAATCAACCCCCTCCCCCCCTCCTCCTTTTCGTTGCACGAAATAACTCTTTAAAAAAAAGCCACCTGAAGAGATCTTATTTCTTTCTGTCTTCCAGTAAAAAAAATATATATGAATCACTAAGTAACTTACTTCATGACATACTATTATAAATCAGCACTAAGGGCTTTTAGCCAAAAGATTTGACCCAAGGTTGAATTATGGTGAAATATTTAGAGTTTAGAGCAGTGAAGTACATCTCCTCTACTGATTTCCTCCCTTCAGGCCCTAAATGCGAACAGTTCCTGTGCTCCGAGAACAACTTCTGCATCTCGAAGAACCTCCGTTGCAACGGAGTCCCAAATTGCGGCATCGGGGATAACTCCGACGAAAAAAATTGTGAGTTTTTCTCCTTTACGTTGTTCGGTTCAGGGTTGGTGCAGACTGGTCTGTATTGATGGAGAATAGTTGCAGAATAGTTTGCAGTTATGGAGATTAGGACCTACTCGCCTGTATTTGTAGAGAATATGTACAGAATACTCTGTATCAGTAGAGAATAGGCTCAGACTTTTCTGTATTTGTGGAAAATAGGTGCAGACTGGCCTGCATTTATGGAGAATAGGAACAGACTGGTCTGCATTTATGAAAAATAGGCACAGACTGGCCTGTATGTATGGAGAATAGGAACAGACTGGTCTGCAGTTATGGAGAATAGGCACAGACTGGTCTGTATTTGTGGAGAATAAGCGCAGACTGGCCTGTATGTATGGAGAATAGGTACAGACTGATCTGTAGTTATGGAGAATAGGCAAATACTGGTCTGTATTTATGGAGAATATGCGTAGACTGGTCTGCATTTGTGGAGAATAGTCACAGACTGGTCTTTATTTATGGAGAATATGCATAGACTCGTCTGCATTTGTGGAGAATAGGGACAAACTGGTCTGTAATCATGGAGAATATACATAAACTGGTCTGCATTTGTGGAGAATATACATAAACTGGTCTACATTTGTGGAGAATAGGCACAAACTGGTCTTTATTTATGGAGAATATGCACAGACTGGTCTGCATTTGTAGAGAATATGCACTGACTGATCTGTATTTATGGAGAATATGCACAGACTGGTCTGTATTTGGAGAGAATATGCGCTGACTGGTCTGTATTTATAGAGAATATGCACTGAGTGTTCTGTATTTATGGAGAATATGCACAGCCTGGTCTGCATTTGTAGAGGATATGCGAAGACTGGTCTGCATTCATGGAGAATAGGCGCACACAAAATGCAAATGTATAATGAAGCTTCGTGAATACTTCCACAGCAAATACAGAAATGTTATATAAATAATGATAAAATTCGCCATCTTTTTGCAAAGTTAATGTTCTATCCTTTTGACAGAGCAGATCACAAGCAAATGCAAACGTTTTTGTCAAATATACATTGGCAGTTTTGTCCAAAATTCAATTGCAATATTCTAAAAGAATATAATTGAAAATCTATCCTCGATGTTAACAAGCATTTACTGAGAACAAACATAAATCATTTGTTAATTTATTAGTTTTATATTTTTGTTGTTTGAGCATTGCAAACAGTTTAGATCGATTCAGAAATTGATTCATCCATATGTAAAAATCACAAATTCTGACACGTGATGAGTATAGAATATATATTAGAGCCACGAAGGGAAAAATGAAAAGACTTGATTGGAGTTTGTACTTTCGTCCTCTTGGTGACGTCAACGGACTCACAATGGCGTCACTAATAGGACGACAGGCGAACTCCAAGCAAGTCTTTTTATTCATTCACATTCACCTGGTAAAAACAGTTACTGATATGACAATAGAAGGTTAGTATATTTAATTGCTATTAAGCTTTTTTTGTAATAAAATGCATTATTACTCAGATAGATAATTATAAGCCTATTAATGACAATGCCAATAATATAGGCTCCTATCTTGAACATTATCACCTCCCACCCCTGCATAGGAAGTCATTTTAAAATTGCACTTTTTTTTGTTTTTTGTACAGTGAAATGTTATAGTATTTCTATTACCATTCAAAATATCAGTAGCCTTATTTATAAAAAAAAAAAAATCGAAAACTTATGAAATTTTGTTATTCTAAACCGTATTAATTAATGTAGTTATATAAAAAGGTAGCACCATAAAGAACAATACTAATTTTCTCCACATTTCTACTATAAGTCATAAGTAATTTCATTGTCTAAGGAATGAATCATCTAAAAATCAATATTTATCTTTTCTTGCATAACTAAAAACTATCCTTTGATTCATAAATAATAACAATTTAATTTGGTGATAGACATGGCTTTATTATTATTATTATTATTATTATTATTATTATTATTATTATTATTATTATTACAAGTTACACTACAACCCTAGTTACAAAATTAGGATGCTGTAGGTCCAAGGGTTTAGAACTATATTATTAAGCTACGCTACAACCCTATTTGGAAAAGCAGGATGCTTTAAGTCCAAGGGTTTAGAACCATATTATTAAACTACGCTTACAACCCTATACTCAATTTTTTTAATGAGGCGCATTTGCACCGACTCACAGCGGGTGCCCTTTTAGCTCGGGAAGGTTTCCTGCTATCTGATTGGTTAGAATTATCTTGTCCAACCAATTAGCGATGAGGAAACTTTTCCGAGCTAAAAGGGCACCCCGTGCGAGTCGGTGCAAATCTGCCCCACTAGAAAGAATTGGCTATAGTTGGAGCAGCAGGATACACCGACATGACCTAACTTCCATCTTTAATTTTCTTTCTAGGCGTAAAAGACACCGAAGTCAATGTCCTAATGTTAGTCGGCGTAGGTTTGGGAATCTCCTCAGTCCTCCTCATCGTCATGTGCATCTGGTGCCACCGGAAACGCGTGCGGCGGCGGGAGGACGGCGCCCTGCCGCATCACGTGCACGTGTGCGAGCGCGGCGCACGATTTGCCTCCGTGGACAGTGTAGGCCACAGCGGTACACACGTACATCATGTTTGCCCTCTAACCCAATAGCTGTCTGGCTGTCTAGCTGCCTGTCTCATGAGAATGAAAGCAGGAACGAAAGAGAGAGAAAGAGATGCATATCATTGTTGTTATTATTATTATTATCATAGTAGTAGTAGTAGTAGTAGTAGTAGTAGTAGTATTATTATTATTATTATTATTATTATTATTATCAGTAGTAGTAGTAGTAGTAGTAGTAGTAGTAGTAGTATTTTTATTATTATTATTGTTATTATTATTGGTTAGCCAAGCTATAACCCCAGTTGAAAAAGCAGGATGCTATAAGACTTCAACTGGGAAAATTAGCCCAGTGAGGAAAGGAAATAAGGAAATAAATAAACTTCAAGAGAAGTAATGAACAATTAAAATAACATATTTTAAGAACAGTAACAACATTAAGATAGATCTTTCATAAATAAGCTATAAATAAGAGACTTATGTCAGCCTATTCAACATAAAAATATTTGCTGTAAGTTTGAACTCTTGACTGAAGGAGGATTTTGGATTATCAAACGATTTCATATCTAGTTTAGAAGAGAAATTATTTAAATGATAAATTGCAGATCGGATTGTAAAATGTCCATAACAACCTGTGTAAGGTTTTAGATGAGTGAGTTAATAATTTTGTCAAAACAATCGATTGGTTAAAATATCTCTCTCTCTCTCTCTCTCTCTCTCTCTCTCTCTCTCTCTCTCTCTCTCTCTCTCTCTCTCTCTCTCTCTCTCTCTCTCTCTCATATTTTAATGACTACAGTTGATAAGTTTGTCAAAACTTAGCTAGTTGAAGAATCTCTCTCTCTCTCTCTCTCTCTCTCTCTCTCTCTCTCTCTCTCTCTCTCCTGCAGCTGGTAATTTTGTCAAAACTTAACTAGTTAAAGAAATCTCTCTCTCTCTCTCTCTCTCTCTCTCTCTCTCTCTCTCTCTCTCTCTCTCACTCACATATTTTTAATGACTACAGTTGATAAGTTTATCAAAACTTAGCTAGTTGAAGAATCTCTCTCTCTCTCTCTCTCTCTCTCTCTCTCTCTCTCTCTCTCTCTCTCTCTCTCTCTCTCTCTCCTGCAGCTGGTAATTTTGTCAAAACTTAGCTAGTTAAAGAAATCTCTCTCTCTCTCTCTCTCTTTTGCAGCTGGTAATTTTGTCAAAACTTACCTGGTTGAAGAATCTCTCTCTCTCTCTCTCTCTCTCTCTCTCTCTCTCTCTCTCTCTCTCTCTCTCTCTCTCTCTCTCTCTCTCATATTTTTAATGACTACAGTTGATAAGTTTGTTAAAACTTAGCTAGTTGAAGGATCTCTCTCTCTCTCTCTCTCTCTCTCTCTCTCTCTCTCTCTCTCTCTCTCTCTCTCTCTCTCCTGCAGCTGGTAATTTTGTCAAAACTTAGCTAGTTGAAGAATCTCTCACTCTCTCTCTCATGTATATAAATAACAGGAAAGAATATATTTCTTTTCCTTAGTTTCATTACCTCATTCCTGATGTCACATACTTCGCCTTAGAATTAAATTTATTCAGCAGAGTTCGGTTAATTAATGTAGATACATTAATAAATCAATTATAATAATATATAAATCAAAATAGAAAATTTTCAAATGGGTGCTATCTGTTAGTGTTTATTAATAGTTTGCTTAATAACACTTGATTTATATAACATTTTGGATTTTACTCACGTAATGTTAAGTAGGATTCTCATTAATAGAATTATTCTTCCTGATATTTTTCAGTATAGATATCACCAAAGATAAAAAAAAGATCAGAGTATTGTATCAGAAGATACAATATCAATACAGTATTGGATACAGGGAACTGTAAGTCGTTGTCTTTTTTTTTTCTTTTTTATTTTTTTAGACCAAGCCAAAGTTCTACAGCTCTTTATAATAAACACGCATTAAAGAGAGGGATTTTTAAAATCTCTGTAGAAAAATTTTTTAAACGCCATCTTGAAGTTTGATATATCATTGAAATTGTTCCATTTTTCTTTTTAACCACGGACAGTTGGACTCAGGAGTTTTTGACACACCTCGCTCCGAAGGAACGCACCCTGTCGAGCTCTTACTTCACGGCGAGTAACCAATCAGTGTACGGTTGGGCTAGACACAGGAATTCGCTGCGCAGTGAGCTCCGCTGGTTACACTTCCTCAGAGCGAGGTGAAGGCCTACCAGCAATTCCTGTGTCCAACTAGTATTCTGGTTTGCGCCTCTGGCTATTGTATATTGATCATTACAGCCTATGATGCGAAAATTAGATAATATTTCAAATTTGAATAGTCTCGCTACCAACATGATCAAGACCTTAGGCTAATGGTTGGACGATACTGAAAACATGAAGTCAAATTCGTATCTTTGATTGTACGGTAATTATGTTTGCTATTACTGGTGTAGGGCCTACCTCTCCTGTAAAAAATGCCGTAACTGAAGAATATTAACTTTGCATGTTCCTTAGAATGATATCGCGTCCAATAAACCAAAGCGCTCCTTACAATCTGTTATTGTTTTCTCTACAAAAGAAAAGAAAATACTTTATTGCATACATGTGACTCGTAATGTTAAACTCATTTACTCTGTATTTGAAATCTGTAGTTATGTGCTTCAACTACGCCAGAATTATTGTTTAAAACTGCTTTTTATGCCTAGTTAACGAATACGGTAGGCCTATCTTCAGATGTTGGGATTCTAGACCTAATTCCAGTTTTGAGCTTGACAATATTTATAACTCTTTTTATTTAATCTTTGGAAGCCATATAATATTTTGCAGCAGCAAACGCAACCAATAGTCGAAGTTTAGTTTGATTAGCCTCTAATAAATGAACTATGCCAAAAAGTCTCTCTGAGTGTCACACAACTAATGATTGCTTGATCTGGGGTTCTTTGACATCCTGACACCGTAGGTCATTGACGCCGATTATTATTATTATTATTATTATTATTATTGTGATGGTCTAAGCTACAACCCTAGTTAAAAAAAAGCAGGATGCTAAGCCCGATGGCTTCAACAGAAAAAAATAGCCCAGTGAGGAAAGGAAACAAACAAATAAATAAACAATCGTTTGACATGAATAAAGAATAGACGGTTATTCACTTTAAAACCACAAAAAAGCGAAGATATCCTTACTCACAAATAACTCTCAGGAGACACAACTGATGATGATCCCTCCCTCTTCCTTTCCAGGGTGATCGAAGTCTGTCGCCTGTACTGGGAGCTCGCAAGGCCCACCACCTCAGCCGAACCTCTTTACGAACGGAGACGGTGGTCTGAGACTACGCACAGCATCACCTCTCCAGTGGGCTTTCGGCCTCCGGGGGTGATGCTGTGGAATCGCGAGCCACAACGCCCACTGCTTCGTCGCACCACCAGCTCCTGATGAAATAAAGCAGCAAGAAGAAGAAATACGTCTTGTTATAAACAAAAAATGTCTGTCCATGAGTCGTAAACAAAAATAAAAAGGGGACTAGATGTTTAACACAGGTACAAAATAATTAGTGAATTTGGAGATGTGTAAAGATGCCAAAGATGTATAATTCGTTATTCGAAAAGAAGAATATCGTGTAAAAAAAAAATCTCTGTCCATGAGTCGTAAATAAAAACAAGAATAAAAGGGGGCTAGATGTCTAACACAGGTACAAATTGATTAGTGAATTGGAGGTGTATATAAATACCAAAGATGGAATTCGTTATTCGAGAAAATTCTTGTAAATGTGTATGATTTTATTGTTTAATTACTCAAAGAAAAAAAATATTGCCATTGTTGAAGGGATAGGCCTATGCATGTATAGGGCACATATAATTTTGTTCATTGAGACGTCGTCTCCATGTTACTCCATTTCCGATTGCATCATTCCTAAAATGTGAAATATTCCATAGATAAGAATTAATGTAAATTATTTATGCTATCTACTGTTAAAGCTATTTCATATACCATTACGAATAGAACGAATCTAGGTTTCTGGTGACATTTCTTCAAGGCAGGAAAACAAGACTTGAATAGGGATAGAATCCTAGCTTCATTTTCACATCGAGTCACTTTTGTTCTTCTGAATTGTGGCCAACCCCTTAAATGTTTTAGGGATACCGCTATCGGCACACATGGACGACAGTTTTCTTCATGAACAAAACCTGTAAATTTCCATTAGAGTTTTCCTTAAATAATAAGGAAAAAAATCGTTAAAAGTGTTATATTTCGAAGCACCTTACTCCCATAAAAAGTGGCGAATCTCTACCCCCTAAAAAAATCAATTTTACAGGTGCTAACACGGTGCGACTGACAGAGGGTTAATTAGTCAGTTTATTGTGCTATGAACTCAAATACCTACTTTAGATAGCACTTAAAGCGTTGATTAAAGCAAAAGAAAATTCACTGTAATTACACCTTTTTGAAACTTTTATAACGAGACTTTGAAAGAAAAATATGTATCTCTTTTCACACAAGGAAGAAGAAGAAGCGAGGATCCATATATTTAGTTGATATCCTGACATGCTAATGTATCTTGATTAAGAAAGAAGACTATATAACATTTATAAACTTGTGATGGTGTTTGAAGTTCAAATACTTGAAAAAAACAAAAAACAACAGACGTTTCCCGCGCAAAACGGAAAAAAAGAGGCTTAACGCCTAATAAAAATGTGGTGCTCATTTAGATACGATGAGTTCACCCAAAAGGAATTCTTTATAGACGTGTGCTCAATATCAGATAGGATAAGAAAAAGTCTAGTTGTTGTGATGTTAATATGAAATTATTTGTTCTGAAGTCATTCTTGTTCAAAACAGATGTCCAGAGAATCTCGATTTTTTTTTCTGTGTGTCTGTTTTTGTGTGCTTTTTACCAGTAGTGAAGCACAGTAGGCATCTCTTTGCTTGTAGACTCATCCTTGTAAACCCCATAACAAAGACGTGGTCTCGTGCCTCACTACTCGCTTAGGACTAGTTAGTTGTTCATATGTTCCATTCAGATCTTTTCCGTTTTATTTCACTACTTTAAGAGGACGAACTTGTTAAGTTTAAATATAGTTTTGTAATAGAAGTGACCTATTGGTAATACTTGTAAGAAGGCTCGTTTCATCTGCGGGAATTACCAATACAGTTAACAGAATAATATCCACACATACA
>NC_090766.1:52442928-52487928 GCF_036898095.1 Palaemon carinicauda | reverse complement strand
TAAATATCAACACTACCGGTGCCAGCATTTAGAATGATTCAGCTATTTGTAGCCTACCGACGGTATTCTTTCAGATTCCCATTGTTATGTGTAACATTTGTCACCTAGGAAGTTTTGCTCGGTTAATTTTGTTATTTCCTATTTTCCCTTTGTATTAGGACCTGGTCGCCATTTGCAAGTTCGCATGCATTTTCATGCATGAAAACCGTATTGCACTGGTTAAGTTTTACCAACTTTAGTAACTTACTTTAAGGGCTTCCTAGGGAAGAACATAAGAGATCGTGGCTTATTAAAGGTAATTTGAATGATTCTGATGGAAAGAGTTGTGGGGAACTATATTTTTCCAGTTGTGGAACTTTCAAAATTCTAAAAGTTTTGATTGAAAAACAACATTTTAAAAGGGAACAAAGACAAAGGTACCACCTAACCTAACCTAAGAGACATAGCCAAGCCTATTTACGTACGGACCCCCCAAGTGGCCTTCCCTTAGATGGCATATCCTTACCTTACCCTAAGACTAAGTTGCAACTTGTGTTTGCTTCTCAAATGGTTTCATTCCTGAAAATGGATTTTTAAGACTTATTTCCTAGTTTAACCTTCCATAAACTTAAAAATTATGTATTTTTGATTTCATCATAGCATTGTACTACAGAAAGTAAAACAATTTCATTAAGGAAACAAGAATATAACCTAACCTATCATTCTGCACACAATTTAATTTAGGACGCCTCCACCACCAGTGCAATCACCAACCCAGTAAATCATTCCGAGCTGGGTGTACAGGCTTAACAGCCTCTTCCAGAACATCAACTGTAAGAATGTTGTTATCAAGCTAGGAGGGTTTGTCGGTACGCCCTAATGTAACTCCCACCAGTACGCCATGTCCTTACTGTAACCCAATTGTCTGTCTTCGATGTTTGATGGTGTGAATCTAAGGTTGGATAGGGAAAGTGATGAATGAAAATGACTATTTGAAAAAAAAAGTGGTTCCATTGTTTGGTCTTTGAAATACAAAAATACACATTTTTTTGTGGCACCACTAAATTTGAACAGTAACCACCACAATTCGATACACATTAATTTTGGGATGTTTGTAAGCATTCAACAAAAACAGGAGCATTGGAGAACTACAAAATGAAAATAAGAACAGGTGTTACAATAAAAGGTAAATTTTTAGTTTCAGCCAAATTTGGAAAAATGCAATAAAAATATATTTGTTGCATCAGAAATAGTGTGGTTTCAATTAATTTAACGTTTATTTTGACTGCAAACCAACCGATTTAGAGATTTACTATGTATACCCTAGTTCATCCCACCAATTATGGGGGACACCCTTTGGGAACCGGGGTTTTGGGTGGGGGAAGGGGGGGGAGGGTGTTGGGGCATTGAATGATATTTGCAATAAATGAATAATTAATGTTCCAGCACCCCTCCCCCATACCCCTAACTAGGCCTACCGGGGGGAGGGGGGTAGGGCCCCCCAGCGACCCCCCCTTAAAGCCACAGTAATTTTCAGGGCACCACAGAACCTAACAAACCCACCTAACCTAACCTAGGGGCCCTGTACCCCTACCGGGGGGGGCTTCGCCCCCCCTGCGACCCCCCCTTATGGCCACAGTAATTTTCAAGGCACCACAGAACCTAACAAACCCACCTAACCTAACCTAGGGGCCCTGTACCCCTACCGGGGGGGGCTTCGCCCCCCCTGCGACCCCCCCTTATGGCCACAGTAATTTTCAAGGCACCACAGAACCTAACAAACCCACCTAACCTAACCTAGGGGCCCTGTACCCCTACCGGGGGGGGCTTCGCCCCCCCTGCGACCCCCCCTTTAACCAGGGGTAAATTTGAATATATATATTTTGTTAAATCACTTCTTACCTTAAACGGAAGATGACGATGAAGATGTGGAAGGTTGTGGTTGACCCTCCTTTACAGATTTGGTACAATACCACACATGTCTATCCTCACGAAAATGTAAAGCCGAATCACATTTACCACACTGGACACTTAAAGGTAATACGGAATGCTCCCTTAGAAAACGATTCACTACTTCAGGAGTTCCATTATAATTACCATGAAATCTGCCGATCACATCAAAATAGGAATAACGACATATTTCACACAACCGTACCGGAGGATCCATGACAGTCAAGTGACGTGTGATGAAAATATAGAAACCGGAACTTTTGAAAACCGAAAACAAACGACAATCACGGGTTTCT
Organism: Palaemon carinicauda; assembly: GCF_036898095.1. Lineage (NCBI taxonomy): Eukaryota > Metazoa > Arthropoda > Malacostraca > Decapoda > Palaemonidae > Palaemon > Palaemon carinicauda. The sequence continues at coordinate 52,485,703 of NC_090766.1, read as the reverse complement.
CCCATAATGAAATAGGGAAAAAAACAAAATACTATCGTTTACAATGTTATATTGCACGAAAAACAGATCCTTGAAACAAGACTGAGAGACCAATGAATCGTCCAATAATAACCCTTGAAAAGAACCCAGTAGTATTTAGATTGGAGGAGCGACATTAGTGGGAGGAGCAAATGCGCATTCAAGCAAATATTGTCACATTGCGCAATGGGGAGGAGCCAAGTAAGATGAAAACAGATATACAAACAAACAAGAGCTACCTTGCGTGCCCATGGAAAGATATACACTAAACTTAGAAAAAGTCAAGACCTTCAATTCCTGAAATATTTTTTTTCTCTGTAAGTATGCATTAGCGACAATAATGTATTGAGAAGAAGTGTTTTGTTATCACGTGCTTTACTAGGAAAATATATTAATATAATACATTTCCCAATTTGGTTGAATCCAAAACTTTACCCAATAAAAAGTTACATGATAAAGAAGGGGTCGCTGATTGGCCATATAAAGGAGGATTGGTACGGCATTCCAGATCTAATGACATGAGAAAACGGGAAATCGGAAAATACAGTAATTTGTTTCTACATGAATACAACCTGTCCTTTAATAGATGTATGATTTCAGTGAAGGTGGAAATTCTGCTGTTAGAATTTACAGCGAGGTAGTGGGGGAAGCGCCCCCCCTCCCCCTACACCAACTCACTGAATAGCCTCTTAACTTCAGCCGCCGAGTTGTATAGACGTAGTCAAGGTGTTCCAAAATTGTTTTTTTTTTTCGTTGTATTTTCAAAATGTTTGTTTGCTGTGTGCTAGTTACATAAAGAAACCATGCATAGGAATGTCGTCTTGCCAGGAGTTTCCAGACTTTGTTGTGGAACATTTATGAGCAAGATGTTGGTGGATCCCCATTCTTTGTGTCCTTCTTGCAGGGGTCATGACTACATGTAGTGATCCCCTTGTGAGAAATGTAAGGAAAGGTCACCCTATTAGCGGTAAGGGTTACGGCAGGGGGATTCATTGCTTTCATGGTATTTCCCAAAGTCTGAAAAACTTGCTAGACCACCTCCCCCCTCCGTTCTCTGGCTTCTGATCCCCCACCATTGCCCTTCTCCCTGGGAAAGCAATGAAGACGGTATTAATCTGAACCTAGGACATGTCCAGAGTAAGCCAGTTTTATCTACTTACCCTAGAGAAGTAAGCAATCCTTCTCCTTGTGGTAAACGAGAACTATTAATTTCTGGTGATGACCGAGCCAAGGACCTTGCCCTAAGAACGCGATGGCCATCCTTCGGCCTTGAGGATATTCCGTCAAAAGAAAGACTTCTGCAAGTTCTTGCATCATTTAAGGCAAAGTTTTTGCCTGACCTTCTGCGGCACTAACAGACGAAGCCTTTGGCATGACCACTTCCAGCCTGTCTATTACCATTGGTGGCGCAGTTGATCGCCGATCCTTTCCAGGGGTGCCATCATCTTCAGGTTTAATGTCTCTGGGCAAGAGAAAAAGCATCTACTGCCTTCTTCATCTCCCAGCCCATTCCCTTGGACATCGTTATCGTCTATGGCTTTGCCTCATTTTGCTCATCTTATGATGATGAGAAAGAGAGATCCCTTTAGACAGTCTTTTGATTTCTCAGAGATATGACAACAAGGATGTTATTTGCATTTTTAGGCATCCACTCCCAAGCTATCAAGAGACGTATTATTTTGTCCTCAGAAGACAAATCATCTCTCCACAGAGGAAGGGAAACGTCCTATTGTTCTCTCTTGCTAGTGCACTTCCTCTACTGTACATTTAGCACGCACTCTTTTGGATTTTGAACGCTCTCTTGAGTCAAGTCTTCAGAATTTGCATGTATTCAGCTGACCTAAACATTCACTTGCTTGCGTGCCCTCTCTCCACTGTGTGCATTCATCGAACTTAAGCCTTCACTTGCTCATACACGTGCAGGCCAGTGGTTGGATGTGCTCACCAATTCGTGAGTGCACATTCATTGTATCTTGAGCATTCGCTTGCTCGTGCTCTCCCCACTTACTCCGCACTCATTTGATTTTTATGTCCTACCTCTTTATGCTTGGGGTCCCCTGATCATGTATGCTCTCCATTCAGCGCTCAATCCTCAGAACTGGAAAAATCTTCCTGTTGGTATGCTCTTTCATGGTGTTGTTCTATCATCTGTTTGCATCACTCACCACTCTACTGTTCATTCGTGCCCTTTTGAATATGACTGCTTGCCTATTGATGCGAGTCCTGTTAAGTAGCACTCTACTGTTCACGCACGAACTCTTCTGTTGGAGCATATTCCCTTGTTAGTGCTTGCTTATTAGTTGCTGTGAACTCTGTGCTGTCACTTATCAATCAAAGAATTTCTGCCAGTCTGTGAGACTACTTCTGCATGCAGACTTGGCTGGTCACATGGGAGTGCGCTTACCTGATCACAAGCATTATCTAACTTATTCGCACTCTACTCCTCGCACATGCTCTCCCCTGAGAGAAAGTTCTCTTTTGGAAGTGCATTCTATTGCTCACTTTTGACATACTTCCTTCTGTTAAAGAACAATTATTTACTTACCTCGTTCATTTGAACACTACTCATTCAAGCTTAGATTCTTCTGTACGCACGCTCAGGTCAAAACACTTTTGTCCTGTCACTAATACAAGCCCTTTCACTATTTATTTGGGAATATACTTTTGGTGAAGCTGGAAGACTAGATATAATACTTTTAGCAGTGTATACCTACCCCACCGCTGGTCAGTGATGAGTAGGGAGTAGTACTGGCTACCCCGCTCACACACAGTTTCTATCGCTACTTTTGCTTTTGGCTCGGAGGAGTGAGGATGTTCCGTTCTTTCTCCTTCGTTACCAAACTGGCCTTATGGCTTCTCATTCAGGAGTCATCCTGCATGCAGAGTTTCTCTGGTATCGAGTGTAGGAAGCAACCATCCTCCTAGAGGGGGAAGATTTGTAGGCGTCAAAGAGAAATTCTGAGGCATTCTTTTCCTTTGGGGTTTTCCTCGAAGGCGAAGAAACCCTGACCTTCTTCTCCATTGGTGATCCCTCCTCTTTAACAGTCGAGTAAGAGTGATGGCCACTGTATAGGTAATGCACTAATAGAATGCTCGACCCTCGGACAACCCGCAGGGGTTTACCCCCCCCCCCCCCGCGCTACATAGCGTTGGGGTAATTATACCTTGCTAAAAGTCTTAGGGCTAGTCTTCCAGCTTTGCCAGAAGTATATTCTTTAATAAAGAGCTCAAGGATATTTGTTTTTGTTAGAAAAAATACAAGTTATATTGAAATTTGTCATTTTCGGGCCCTCATCCAGACATGCTTTGGTATATAACCAGTCTTCTGATTGGGAAACCTCTGCTAAGGGCCACTCTTATTCTACAGCAAGGTTCACCCCTTTGTTTCCCCCTTCCTGGGAGCATTTAGTCTTAGAGTAAGGAATCCACAGGTCAACAGAAATTAGTATACTGTACGTAATTTCCATTGTATTTCCAGATTATTATTATTATGATTATTATTATTATTCTCTCATTCTCACCTCCCATCACTGGCACTAGATGAAACGAGAGTAGGAAAAGCATCTGGTATGGACGGTGTGAAAGCTGAGATGTTGAAGGAAGGGGGTGTGACTGTACTTGAATGGTTGGTGAGATTGTTTAATATGTGTTTTGTGTTGTCAATGGTACCAGTAGATTGGGTTTGTGCATGTATTGTACCACTATATAAGGGTAAGGGAGATGTGCATGAGTGTTGTAATTCAAGAGGTATTAGTTTGTTGAGTGTAGTTGGAAAAGTGTATGGTAGAGTACTGATTAATAGGATTAAGGATAAAACAGAGAATGCAATCTTGGAAGTACAGGGTGGTTTTAGAAGAGGTAGGGGTTGTATGAATCAGATTTTTACAGTTAGGCAGATATGCGAGAAATATTTAGCAAAAGGTAAGGAGGTGTATGTTGCGTTTATGGATCTGGAGAAAGCATATGATAGAGTTGATAGGGAAGCAATGTGGGATGTGATGAGGTTATATGGAGTTGGTGGAAGGTTGTTGCAAGCAGTGAAAAGTTTATACAAAGGTAGTAAAGCATGTGTTAGAATAGGAAATGAAGTGAGTGATTGGTTTCCGGTGAGAGTGGGGCTGAGACAGGGATGTGTGATGTCGCCGTGGTTGTTTAACTTGTATGTTGATGGAGTGGTGAGAGAGGTGAATGCTCGAGTGCTTGGACGAGGATTAAAACTGGTAGGCGAGAATGACCATGAATGGGAGGTAAATCAGTTGTTGTTTGCGGATGATACTGTACTGGTAGCAGACACAGAAGAGAAGCTTGACCGACTAGTGACAGAATTTGGAAGGGTGTGTGAGAGAAGGAAGTTGAGAGTTAATGTGGGTAAGAGTAAGGTTATGAGATGTACGAGAAGGGAAGGTGGTGCAAGGTTGAATGTCATGTTGAATGGAGAGTTACTTGAGGAGGTGGATCAGTTTAAGTACTTGGGGTCTATTGTTGCAGCAAATGGTGGAGTGGAAGCAGATGTACGTCAGAGAGTGAATGAAGGTTGCAAAGTGTTGGGGGCAGTTAAGGGAGTAGTAAAAAATAGAGGGTTGGGCATGAATGTAAAGAGAGTTCTATATGAGAAAGTGATTGTACCAACTGTGATGTATGGATCGGAGTCGTGGGGAATGAAAGTGATGGAGAGACAGAAATTGAATGTGTTTGAGATAAAGTGTCTGAGGAGTATGGCTGGTGTATCTCGAGTAGATAGGGTTAGGAACGAAGTGGTGAGGGAGAGAACGGGTGTAAGAAATGAGTTAGCGGCTAGAGTGGATATGAATGTGTTGAGGTGGTTTGGCCATGTTGAGAGAATGGAAAATGGTTGTCTGCTAAAGAAGGTGATGAATGCAAGAGTTGATGGGAGAAGTACAAGAGGAAGGCCAAGGTTTGGGTGGATGGATGGTGTGAAGAAAGCTCTGGGTGATAGGAGGATAGATGTGAGAGAGGCAAGAGAGCGTGCTAGAAATAGGAATGAATGGCGAGCGATTGTGACGCAGTTCCAGTAGGCCCTGCTGCTTCCTCCGGGGCCTTAGATGACCGCGGAGGTAGCAGCAGTAGGGGAGTCAGCATTATGAAGCTTCATCTGTGGTGGAAATGTGGGAGGTTGGGCTGTGGCACCCTAGCAGTACCAGCTGAACTCGGTTGGGTCCCTGATTAGGCTGAAGGAACATAGAGAGTAGAGGTCCCCTTTTTGTTTTGTTTCATTGTTGGTGTCGGCTACCCCCCAAAATTGGGGGAAGTGCCTTGGTATATAGATAGATAGATTATTATTATTATTATTATTATTATTATTATTATTATTATTACTAGCTGAGCTACAACTGTAGTTGGAAAACCAGGATACGATAAGCCCTAGGGTTCCAACAGGGAAAATAGCTCAATGAGGGAAGGAAATAAGAAAACATAGAATAGTGTGCCTGAGTGTACCCTCAAGCAAGAGAAGTCTAACCCAAGACAGTGGAAGACCATGGTACAGAGGCCATGGCACTACCCAAGACTAGAGAACAATTGTTTGATTTTTGAGTGTCCTTCTTCTAGAAGAGCTGCTTACCAAAGCTAAAGAATCTCTTCTACACATACCAAGTGGAAAGTAGCCATTGGAAAATTACAGTGGAGTAGTTAACCCAATGAGTGAAGAAGAATTATTCGGTTGTCCTAGTGTTGTAAGGTGCATGAGGAAAGAGGAGAAATGTGTAAAGAATAGGCTAGACTATTGGGTGTATGTGTAGGCAAATGAAAAATGAGCCATAACTAGAGAAGAATCTAATATATTACTATCTGGCCAGCTTAAGGTCCCAACAACTCTCTTCTATCTCTTTTTCTTTCATAAAGTACTTTGGTTCTTTCGCAAAAGATATCACCATTTTGTACAGATCTTGTGCTAGTGGACTGTGGATTGTGCTGGCCCAGTTAGTGACTAGTTCCTGCTCTGGGTTTTTGAGTACTGAGCTAAGCTGACCGCGCTCTGGTGCTAGCGTTTAATTTCAAGACATGGAACGTATCTATTCCCAGCCTGATTATCTATTTACATTATAGGGAAAGGAAACAAAACCAGAATGGGTTGACAAACACAGAGTTTCAGGCCATCATAATATGAAACTTTTAAGGGATTGTTTTTTTTTTTGTTTTTTTGTTTTTTTTTTTCAATCATAGATTTTTGACGAAGACCGATTATCAGTCGAATATCAATTCACAACCTCGTACCTATTTCTTTGTGTAAGTTAGCCAGAAGTTCCCTGGTGTTGTGTTGGCACTGCAGTACTACTTAAGGATAACTCATTCTTCTCATTAGCCCGAGCAGAAACAAGACTGTTCCTTCTGGTTTGATGAGGCTGTTTTCTTGCAGACGTAGTTTGGGAAGTGCCCACTTCTGCCATCCTGTTTACTTGTCGGCATACTTGAAGCTAAAGGTGGGTGTTTAGGGTCATACCACCTTATCCTCTCTACTTTATGGGTGTTGCCCTCAGACTCTTGGACCCTTTTTCTTTGGATCCTGGGGTGATAGTTGTGTAGCACTCCTAGCACCCTCACAAGACTTCTGTAATTTTGCAGGCCGTCTAAGGTCACATTATTTTTATTGTTGTTAATTGCTAATCTACAACCCTAGTTGGAAAAGCAGGAAGCTATAAGCCCAAGGGGTCCAACAGGGAAAATAGCTAAGTGAGGAAGGGAAATGAGTAAATAAACTACAAGAGAAGTAATGAACAATATAAATTTTTTTGATAACAGTAATAACATTAAAACAGATCTTCCATATATAGACTATAAAAACTTAAAAAAGTAAGGAGAGAAATAAGATAGAAAGTTTGTCCGAGTGTACCCTCAAGAAAGAGAACTCCACCCCAAAACAGCGGAAGTCCATGGTACAGAGGCTATGGCACCATCCAGGACTGGAGAACATTGGTTTGATTTTGAAGAGTCCTCCTAGAAGAGCTGCTTACCATAGCTAAAAAGTCTCTTATACCCTTACCAAAAGGAAAGTAGCCACTGAAAAATTATTGTACAGTAGCTAGCCTCTTGAACAAAGAAGAATTGTTTGGTAAATCAGTGTTGTCAAGTGTATGAGGACAGAGGAAAACGTGGAAAGAATAGGTCAGACTTCGGTGTATGTGTAGGCAAAGAAAAAGTGAGCTTGGCATAAGCCTCGAGAAGAGGTAGAATGACTGGTTCTTTAATCTCTTTCTAGTTTCTCTTTCAAGGGAGTGCACTGGTTGGTCTGATGGTGGTGAGTTACACTGCATAGTGCAGTATCTTTATTGCAGATTATATCTGGCAAGAAGCAATTTCTCCATTTTCTGGCACGGAGGAAAATAGGGCGGTGTTGTACTGTCCGAGATTATAACAACCTTTACATCGCTATTATAAAGTTTCTTCGTAAGGTTTTGGAGTTCCCTTCCTCATTCCTGCATAGGACCAGAAAAAAATATATTTTCAGGAATGAAAAGATACTTCTAGTTTGGCTCAAGGGGGCTTCCTCCCTCCAGTAAGTGACTCTTCATTTTAAAAGATAAAAGGTTGGTATACACGTAGGAATAACTAATAAAATATACAATTTATTTATTTTTCCTAGGCATACAAACCTGAATCCTTTAAATTAAATTTCATATTTCAACAAGCTTTTTCAGTTCTGGGCTTAATTACAAAATGGGCTATTCTGTGACGGGTGGGTGGGTGGTGGTTCCCCCGCGAGCAACTACAATATTTCATTAACGATTCGTTGGTGGTTCTAGCGCTGGTAAAGACATTTCCGTGTTTAAAAGGACTGGTTTTTATAGGTAGGAAAAATACAAATTCCTTTTTTTTAAATTTTCTGTTTTATCTCTTTAATTTTTTCAAGCAATGTTTATGCTTAATGATAGTAATGACTCTTTTCAGTATGACATCAAATAGCTTAAACTGCTCTCTCCCAACCATGGAGCCTCGTCCCGTTTGGAGAAACTACAAGGTTTGCCTGGTAGGTTATCACTGCATTGCTGCAAGATGTTTTTTGCTAAAGGATGTTAACTACTTTTTTACTGTACAGTATATGAATGGCTGATGTTTACTTATTTTAATGAGATACCTATGGTATTAGTACTGTAATGTGATGCCCATGTATATTCTTTATCCAACAGGTCAAAGATGCAGGTACCCTGTGGATTTGTGAAGTATTCTCAGCTGATTGTTCTGCTGAACTCAAAAGGTTTAAGCAGTTTGAAAAGCGTTTTAATGCTCATTTTAATAAGACCTTCAGAGAACTGCCAGAATTTTTGTTAAAGGATGAAATAGGAAAGGTGAGTAGTTAGCCTCCTTCTTTGTCATTACACAAATACAAACCATCGTTTATCAGGAGGAGGACTTCAGCGAAGCTGGATCAGCTGTTTAAACTTTTATCATGTAAACAAAGTTGCTTGGCGGGTGGGGGTTAGCCACCTACCTGTCATTTAAATCAACCCAACTTTCATTTCGGCTGCAGTTCTGTGTAGACTTGCTTCTCTGCATCTTTAAGCTTGGCTATTTAATGCCTTTTCTTTCTCTTTTCTGTGTTTGTGTCAGAGTCCGACTCCATGGGCAGTCATGCGACTTTGCCTGTTCGCAAAAAAGCCGTAGATAGATGTTCATTGATAGTGCAGCTTCTGCAGGGGCCATGATTGTTCGCAGTTATCACTCTGTGATAAATAGGTATAGGGCATGATCTCTTCAGTTAGTGGAGCTGGCATAGATGATGATGTTTCTTTGGCATTCTTGATTTAGTAATGCCTAAGCTGATGCCAAAGAAGCTGTATACCGGGTCCTTCTTTTCTTCGAGTTAGAAACCTGTTGTATCTCCTTTGGATTCCTTCAGATGTGGCTTCTCCGAAGGATCCAATAATAGGATGGGAGTCCTCGTCTTGCCCTCAGGGAGCATTTTGACAGAGATGTGAGTGTCACCTTTTCCTAGCAAAGGTAATACCCCACCACCTCTCAAAGTACTGTACAGTACACCAATTGCTGTGAAGACTGATGATGACCCTCACAAAGACCTGGACCTGGGAATATTAATGCCCTCCATAGTTGCTGCTATGACCCCTGAAGTCTTCCCTTTCTGCATCCTCCTCTTCGGCTGTAATACATTACAGAGGAGCGAAATGAAGTGGTGCCCATTAACGAGTCCCTGCCTGCCACTGCTGTTGCCCACCAGCCTAGAAATCCTTGATGTCGGTGAAGCTTGGTAAGCAGGAATAAAATGCATGCACTCACCTTACCCGACCACCTCACCAGCTTTTGTCTCTTCCTTGCCTGTTGCCAAGCCTTTGAACATGACACCTGCCACCCCAAAGAGAAGGTAGAAAGGTTTCAGGTACACTACTACTAAAGTCTGGTTGGGCCAATCCTGCCGAGTATTACAAGTTTTCAATATTAAACTTACCCGATAATCATGTAGCTGTCAACTCTGTTGCCCGACAGAATTCTACGGAGGGATACGCCAGCTATCACAATACTAGAAGGGGGTGTACTTACCAGCGCCACCTGTGGCCAGGTACTCAAGTACTTCTTGTTGACACCTCCTCAATTATTCCTCTGTCGTGCTTCTGACAAGACGTTCTGGGATACGCTTATGTTCTTGGAGTATTTTCACGACTTTGGTGAAGTATTTCTCTTTGATTTCGGCTGTCGCTTTACTGGAAACTTCTATTTTAGCTTAGTTAGCTTTTGGAATTAATTTGATTAATTTTGGTGACGAAGAGAGTATGAACTCTCGTTCACCTTTCAATGGCCGACCCTTCCCTTAGTCGGAAGTGTTGGTGTCTAAGAGAGTATAGACTCTCTTTCTTAATTTTGCTTAACAAAAGTTATAGATTTATTTTATATCTCTCCGCCTCTTATAGGCCTCTTCGATTAACTTCCTTTTATTATAAACTTATTAAAATTAATTTTTATATTTGTTTATATTCGACCTTCCTAATAGTAGGCGGTCTTTTCTTGGTACCGAAGTTAATTATCGTGAGCCCGTCATTTCGGTTTTACCTGTTAACATATTATGCTATTTTAAGGTCTTTGAAAGAATTTCTTTGATAGTCTCGTACTTTTTCAAAGTTGAACTAACGTTTTGTTTGTCTCGGCAGTTGTTGACGTTCAGAACGTTTCAACTTGCACTCTATCGTTACGATAGAGGAAGAATGTTCACGGTTTCACATTGCAGTAAGAGTAACCGTGTCTAGCGTTATGTTCATTCTTTCTTAACTTAATGGTTTTGATCCTAATAAGGAACTTTTCTTTTTGGGAAATATTTCAGTTTTTTCCTTTAACAATAATATGTTTTAACGATATATATGATTGGGCTCTTCTCTCAGGTTCTAAGTCAAGAGAGAGAGAGAGAGAGAGATAGAGACGGAGGGAGAAAGAGGATAAACGTTTCCCTCAAGCCTGCCAGGCGTACGAGTAACGTCGTTATCGTTTTGCTCTTATCCCTAGTCTCTTTAGGGGAAGAAACTAAACGTTTCTAGAGTGATCTAGTGTTTAGTCTCTTTCCAGCCACTGAATTTTCTTTCATTAGATTTTTCTGTTACATTGTAATTCTGTTTTCGCAATTACTAACTTTTGAGAAGGATAGAATTGCGTGTTTCAGGTACAAACCACTTAAAGTTTCGAGTTCAGTGAAATAAGTGCAAACAGAAATCAAAGTGATAAGTGATTAGCGCAAAGTATGTCAGTGTTATGCGTGAGGGTACTTTTATGCGCGCCAGTCGTCCTCCCAGTCCGGGACCTCTTGCAAGCTCCCAAGCCCAGGGGAGAAGCAATGTCGAAGGACAAAAGGGTTCGGCAGGCCTTGTTCGGCGCACAGAAGTATCCTCGGTGGTTGTGGGCGTGTCTTACCGAGACCGTCACTCCCACCCGCAGACGATTGAGCCCTTATTTTGCTCGTCTGCAGAAGAGATTTAGAGGAGAAAATATAGGCAGAGTAACGCTGGTCTCAGGTCTCAAGACCTCTTAAACGTAAGTCCAGACCTATGCCAGACGTACGAAGTAAAGTTCAACAACCCGGATGCAGTCATTGGGTTAGCTCTGACTCTCCTCAGTCATCAGTTTGTCGGGCTGAGAGTGCGCCTACACTCCCCCCGCCTATGCTCGCTCCACCTGATCGCAGTACCACCTGCCAGGCGTACGATGTTGTGGACTCTACTACAGTCCATGCAAGCACAGCTTTCGGATCTGATGCGTGAGTGTCGTGCTGAGAGTGTTGCACCTCCTCCTCCTCCTGCACCGGTGGTGCACCAACCGCCTGCACCCGTTCAGCCTGTGCTGCACCCGCCTGCACCGGTGGTGCACCAACCGGCTGCACCCGTTCAGCCTGTGCTGCACCCGCCTGCACTCGCTGCACCCAGTCGCAGCACCATCTGCCAGGCGTACGATGTTGTGGACTCTACTACAGTCCATGCAAGCACAGCTTTCGGACCTGTTGCGTGAGTGTCGGGCTGAGAGTGTTGCACCTCCACCTGCACCCTTTCAGCCTGTGCTCAACCCGCCTGCACTCGCTGCACCCAGTCGCAGCACCATCTGCCAGGCGTACGATGTTGTGGACTCTACTACAGTCCATGCAAGCACAGCTTTCGGACCTGTTGCGTGAGTGTCGGGCTGAGAGTGTTGCACCTCCACCTGCACCCGTTCAGCCTGTGCTCAACCCGCCTGCACTCGCTGCACCCAGTCGCAGCACCATCTGCCAGGCGTACGATGTTGAACCTCTTTCTGTGTTCGCTGTTCCCAGTGTTGTTCAGCCTCAGCCTTCTTTAAGGCAACCTTTGGTTTGGGATCAGGAGGATTACTCCACTCTTCCTCCTCCTCCCCTGGCTGCTCCACCGGTGGTGCAACTCTCGGTGGAGGTACAACCTCTTCCACCTGTGAGTCAGTCTCCTCAGCTGCTGCACCGAGCTCAACCCGTGCACCCTGATCCTGCGCCTCAGACACCTCTGCTTGCGGGAACTTTACCTTGTTCTGCGCAACCTCGGTCTCTTCACGCTCCACTCATACCACAGGAACAGGAACTTTCTGCACCTTCCACTGTTGTTGTTCCAGCTCGTTCTGACTCTGCTGTTCAGCATACCTTACCTCCATTTTCAAACCATGGCAAAAATATGAATCATGAGTTATGAATGTAAGGTAAACTTTATGTTGATTTTTAAACCCCATGCAAGCATGCATAAAGCACTCTAGCACTGGTCATGGAATTTCTGAGAATGTTAAACGCCATGCACACGCTCTGCTTTCCTTACAGCAGGCTCTGCTTACAGCAGGCTCTGCTTACTACATGCTCAGCATTCAGCATGCTCTGCATTCAGCATGCTCTGCATACAACATGCTCTGCATACAGCATGCTCTGCATTCAGCATGCTCTGCATACAACATGCTCTACATACAGCATGCTCTGCATACAGCATACTCTGCATTCATCATACTCTGCATACCTTACCGCATGCTTCTCAACATATCTTGGGTTGTTGCCAACTCACTAGACTGTCAAGCAGTTTCATAACGTTGCCTTCTAGTCTGCTGCTTTTGCACCAGTGAACCCTCACTCAGAGAACTTAGCTTTTCTAGGATAAGGTCCCTGTAGATGAGAAAGTTCTTTTCTCCCTCCTTCTGATATTCCCTTGAGGACTCTGTCATTTGGAGGGAGCCTTTAGCTGCATAACCTCTTATGGACTTTTATTTAAGCATAACATGCTTACAGGGAAGGTAATGGTTCCACTTCAGCCGCTAATCCCGTCTGTTACCACACCTGCTCCCATAGACCTTGAGCTGTGTTGCATGACATGCAGTCCAAGCTTAGTCCTTGTTAGAGGATTTTTTGTTTACGGAGTCAATGTGTCACGGGGAAGACGTTCAACAACCAACAGAAGGGACTTGTTGTGACGCAGTGCGGCAACCTCAGCAACCCGTTAAGGAGTTGTCTGTACGACCCAGATAGTCTAGACAGATTCGGGTTGTCACTGTACTTCCTCGCTTGCCCATGATTGACAGTTTACAGACTGTGCAGCAGTATCATGATCTTGTGTCCGGCTCCGTCAGACGACTGGCTTTTAAGAGCTCCCACAAGTCGTCGCTGTCTGGAGATTTTCAAATGGACTATGGTTCTGACCAAGGAACTGGGCCTCCTGGTCAATTTTGAGGAGTCTCAGCTCGTTCCATCCCAGACCATTGTTTCCTTGGGTATGGATCTTCAGAGTCGAGCTTTTCGGACTTGTCCTTCGGCCCCAAGGATCTTCCAAGCCCTAGAATGCATCCAGAGCATGCTGAGAAGGAACCGATGCTTAGTCAGGCAGGGGATGAGTCTAACAGGGACACTTTCATCGCTGGCCCTGTTCATCGAGTTAGGGAGACTCCACCTCCGCCCCCTTCAGTATCATCTAGCTGCTCACTGGATAAAGGACATGACGCTAGAGACGGGCTCAGTTCCTGTCTCCGAAGAGATGAGGTCTACTCTAACGTGGTGGAAGAACAGCATTCTTCTCAAGGAAGGTCTACCTTTGGCTGTTCAGACCCCCGACCACCGTCTCTTCTCGGACGCATCGGACACGGGCTGGGGTGCGACACTGGACGGACAGGAATGCTCGGGAACATGGAATCAGGGGCAAAGGACACTTCACATCTATTGCAAGGAGTTGTTGGCAGTTCATCTGGCCTTGATAAACTTCAAGTCCCTCCAGCTTAACAAGGTGGTGGAGGTGAACTCCGACTACACCACAGCCTTGGCTTACATCTCCAAGCAGAGAGGGACTCATTCGAGGAAGTTGTTCAAGATCGCAAGGGACCTCCTCATTTGGTCAAAGATCGAAAGCTCACGCTGGTAACGAGGCTCATTCAGGGCGATATGAATGTCATGGCAGATCGCCTCAGCCGTAAGGGTCAGGTCTTCCCCACAGAGTGGACCCTTCACAAGAATGTTTGCAGCAGACTTTGGGCCCTGTGGGGTCAGCCAACCATAGTTCTATTCGCTACCTCGATGACCAAGAAGCTCCTCTTGTATTGTTCTCCGATTCCAGACCCAGCAGCAGTTCGCGTGGATGCCTTTCTGCTGGATTGGTCCCATCTCAACCTGTATGCATTCCCGCCGTTCAAGATTGTCAACAGGGTACTTCAGAAGTTCGCCTCTCACAAAGGGACACGGTTGACGTTGGTTGCTCCCCTCTGACCCGCGAGAGAAGGGTTCACCGAGGTACTGCAATGGCTGGTCGACGTTCCCAGGACTCTTCCTCCTAGAGTGGACCTTCTGCGTCAACCTCACGTAAAGAAGGTACACCCAAACCTCCACGCTCTTCGTCTGACTGCCTTCAGACTATCGAAAGTCTCTCAAGAACTAGAGGCTTTTCGAAGGAGGCAGCCAGAACGATTGCCAGAGCAAGGACGACATCCACTCTCAGAGTCTATCAGTCTTAATGGGAAGTCTTCCGAAGCTGGTGCAAGGCCAATGCAGTTTTCCTCAACCAGTACCACTGTAACCCAGATTGCTGACTTCCTGTTACATCTAAGGAACGTAAAATCCCTATCAGCTCCTTCGATCAAGGGTTACAGAAGTATGTTGGCAGCGGTTTTCCGCCACAGAGGCTTGGATCTTTCCTCCAACAAAGATCTACAGGACCTCCTTAGGTCTTTTGAGACCTCAAAGGAACGTCGGTTGTCCACTCCAGGCTGGAATCTAGACGTGGTCCTAAGGTTCCTAATGTCATCAGGATTTGAACCGTTCCAATCAGCCTCTTTTAAGGACCTCACATTAGAAACTCTTTTCCTCGTGTGCTTAGCAACAGGTAAAAGAGTAAGTGAGATCCACGCCTTCAGCAGGAACATAGGTTTCACATCTGAAACGGCTACATGTTCCTTGCGGCTCGGTTTTTTTTTTGGCTAAAACGAGCTTCCTTCCCGTCCTTGCCCTAAGTCGTTCGAGATCCCAAGCCTGTCCAACATGGTGGGGAACGAACTAGAGAGAGTACTTTGCCCTGTTAGAGCTCTTAAGTACTATCTAAGAAGGTCAAAACCATTACGAGGACAATCAGAAGCCTTATGGTGTGCTATCAAGAAGCCTTCTCTACCAATGTCTAAGAACTCAGTTTCTTACTACATCAGGCTTCTGATTAGAGAAGCAAATTCTCATCTGAAGGAAGAAGACCTTGCTTTGCTGAAGGTAAGGACACATGAAGTGAGAGCTGTGGCTACTTCAGTGGCCTTCAAACAGAACCGTTCTCTGCAGAGTGTTATGGATGCAACCTATTGGAGAAACAAGTCAGTGTTCGCATCATTCCATCTCAAAGATGTCCAGTCTCTTTACGAGTACTGCTACACCCTGGGTCCATTCGTAGCAACGAATGCAGTAGTAGGCGAGGGCTCAGCCACTACATTCCCATAATTCCATAACTTTTTAACCTTTCTCTTGAATACTTTTTATGGGTTGTTCGGTCGGCTAAGAAGCCTTCCACATCCTTGTTGATTTGGCGGGTGGTCAATTCTTTCTTGAGAAGCGCCGAGGTTAAAGGTTGTGATGAGGTCCTTTAGTATGGGTTGCAGCCCTGTATACTTTAGCACCTTTGGGTTGATTCAGCCTCCAAGAGGAACGCTGCGCTCAGTAAGGAAGACGAACTTAAAAAAGAGACAGAGTAACGGTTCAATTCGACTTCCTTACCAGGTACTTATTATTTCATTGTTATTTGAGATAACTGTTATATGAAATATGGGATACTTAGCTATCCTTTAATCTTGTACACTGGTTTTCACCCACCCCCCTGGGTGTGAATCAGCTACATGATTATCGGGTAAGTTTAATATTGAAAAATGTTATTTTTATTAGTAAAATAAATTTTTGAATATACTTACCCGATAATCATGATTTAATTGACCCTCCCTTCCTCCCCATAGAGAACCAGTGGGACCGAGGAATAATTGA
Organism: Palaemon carinicauda; assembly: GCF_036898095.1. Taxonomy (NCBI): domain Eukaryota; kingdom Metazoa; phylum Arthropoda; class Malacostraca; order Decapoda; family Palaemonidae; genus Palaemon; species Palaemon carinicauda. Next base: position 52,469,763 of record NC_090766.1, on the reverse strand, counting down.
GGAGGTGTCAACAAGAAGTACTTGAGTACCTGGCCACAGGTGGCGCTGGTAAGTACACCCCCTTCTAGTATTGTGATAGCTGGCGTATCCCTCCGTAGAATTCTGTCGGGCAACAGAGTTGACAGCTACATGATTATCGGGTAAGTATACTCAAAAATTTATTTTACTAATAAAAATAACATAAGTCAACTAATCTCTATCCTTGTTTGTGTGGGAGAGAATCCAACCCAACATGTGCAGGTATTTAGGTACAAGAGCTCACGCTCCTGCTACTAGTGCTCAGTTTTATATGCGACCACTCACGAGCAGTGCTAATCTGAACGTTGACTTCTGCCCTCGGTCTCCTCTGTCTCTCCTGGATATGTGTGATGCTTTGATGATGTTATTTCTCTTCATGTGAACAAGGGACGTAGAACAATGTACACCCCAAAGACACACTGTGCTCTTCTTAGCACAGATAGACTTTTCACACTTGCTTAATGTCTCTTTTACCAAGGATAGGTAGCTCAGTCAAGCAATGATTTTCGGTTCCCTCTTCCACTATGAAGTACTGTCCCGATTGTATTCTGGGACCAGTCTGAGAGTGCTGAAACATCGGTGGTTCATGTTAAACCCCCCCTCCCCCCAAGGGGCAAGGAGCCTCTGGTGGTTGTCAATTGACAGTACCCAACTCGGGTCCAGTACCAATTATTGGAAAATCCTTTCATCAAAATTCTCACCCTCATGAGGGAGTTCAACGACCTTGGTGAGACATGGGTGCTCAACAACACAGTGGAGCTGTCAGCAAGTCATTTTGGGTAAGAGGAATGTAATAGCTGACAATTTCAGTCGCCAGGGACAAATTGTAGGAGCAGAATGATCTCTTCATCCTCTAGTTGCAGAGAAACTTTTGTTTTTTCATAGGAGTGAAATGGTCCCTTCATCTATAGTTGCAAAAAATCTTTTTAATTTTTGGGGTTCCCTATCGATCAACATGTTTGTCAGCCAGTTCAACAAAAAACTCACTGTCTCCTGTTCTCCAATGCCAGACTGGTCAGTCACCCTAAAGGACTCTCTTTTTAATGCTTTTCTGCTTTTCTGCCTGGTTTGCAGAGTAATCAACAGTGTTGGCTACTTCGAACTCCAGAGTAACCCTTGTTGCTCCCAAATGGCCACTTGTCGAATGGTGCCTAGACCGGCTGAAGCTCCTAGCCGAGGTAAAAAGAGAAGTACCCATGTGGTCCAACGTGCTTGGCTAGCCCCACCTGCAGAGGTGCTATAACCTGGTAACATCCCTGTCAGTTCATGGGTGGAGACTAGCTAGCATCCCCTCTGAGCAAAAGGCTTTTCACAAGGCACTGCACAGATGTCTGGATATCTGCATAGATCCAATGCAGATGTCTGCTAAGCAAAGTGGACCATCTTCTGCAATATGTGTCTTACAAGTGATACTTCTCTGGTTGGAGCCTCTATGCAATCCTTAACGAATATTCTTGTCTACCTTACCTGGGAGAAGCTCCTATCAATCTTGGTGGTGAAAGGCTATTGCTCATCCTTGAGGCAAGTCTTTAGACTAAGGTGGTTAGACCTTTCCTCTTCATAAAAGCTATATATTCTCATTAGGAGCTTCAAGCAGTCTTGTTCTCGTAGGGAACTCGAGCCACCTACGTGGTACGTCACCCAAGTTCTCAGGACCCTCAAGAAGGCCTCGTATGAACCTTTGAGGCATGCGTCAGATAACGATATGATACCAAAGACAGTCTTCCTCCTTGCCCTGGCCTCAGCAGGGCAATTTCTAATGTCATTAGTCATACTGAGGAATAGAATAGAATAATGTTTTTTCTTGTAAAGACTTGGAATCTTGCTGTTCATGACCCCATGTTCAAGCATTTCTCTCTCTTCCCTTAAGGTTGCAACCAATGATCTGGATGATTTGCTTCTTTGTCCTGTGAGGCATTACCTGAAGCAGACTGTGTACCTCAGACCACCCCAGCAAAATCTTTTCCTGAGTGCTGAAAGATCCAAGATCTCCAAGTACACCATATCCTTCTGTCTTTGAGAAACCATCTGCCGAGCTTATAGTTCATTGGCTGAGGATCCCGAGGAAACCACCCAATCAGCATGGCACTTGCAAAGTCAGAGATTGGCTCACGTTCTCGGGACCAGTTTTAGCAAACTTAGCTTTTTCAGAGGACAGGAAACATCTCGTCTAAGATTGCAGTCGTCGCGAGGTAAGGATACCTGGACTTTTTTCCTCTGCTTTCCCCTCCTTTGGGGTGCAGCAATCATACTGTTATTCACTGATTTGGATGTAGATTCGGGGAAGTTACTGTACCAATCAACTTTTCATGTAAAGCTGGAGTAATCTTTTCCATCCTTCATACAAGAGGGAGGATGGACACAATGAATAGAATCCATTTTTTTAAATTTAGACATCATACTGTATCTTCTTTAAGATACTGTATAGGCTCTTCTGTGACTTTGACAGAAACCTGGCTTATCGCCTGAGAATCTTAAGTTGTTTTGAGATGGATATAAGTCAACATGCTAGCACTTCTGCAAGCTGGAGTGTTCTGACATCCCGGGATTTTAAGCTGGCAACTTGGCTATGGGAAATTCATCCCTCCTAAGAAGAAGTCTCCTGGACGAGGGTTGTATTCATGTAGGAGCAAATTACAAATTTTAAGTCGTTTGTATTTTTTCTCGCCCTACAAACCCCAATCCTATGATTTACATTTCTCGCTTCAACCACCCTGCAAGTCCTAGTTGGAGATCTGAGTGACTACCAGGTTTGCTAGAGAGGGTGCCGGTGCTTCCCCGCCACTCGTCAGTAAAATCTCATTATGAATTTTAACGGCCAAGTTCCAGCTTCGTTGAAATCATACACCTATTAAAGGACTCGTGGGTTTTTATAGTTAGGAAAAATACAATATTTGTGAATTAATCCTTAGGATAACTTATGTAGATAAGTTATCCAGGTAAGTATTATTAATAATAATTTTGATATGAAAGTTCCTTTTTGACTAAATCTAAAATGTTTTTTGGCTTCTAGATTGTCATCGTTTATCATGGAAGCAAGTACTACAGAGGTAAAATAGAAGGTATTATAAACGACAAACGAAATCCGATCATAGATGTTTTCCTCGTAGACTATGCTACAAAACTCATGACTGATGTAAGTATTTTAATCCAGAAACCCTTGGATGTGTTGTAACTCGTTTTGAAGGATCTGCTATGTAGTTGTGGTTGTCTATTATTTAAAGCTTTGCATTTACTGTGATTTGTGTATTGTTTTAGATACCCCATATATTTTACAGTATCTAAAATGTTTTAGAAGACACAGTTGTAGAAATGGGAAGGTAGAGCACCACGTTATAGAGAAAGGGCTGGTCCTGGAAAAGGCAGAGTATTTGTTATACAGTACCATGACAATTGAAATATAGCAAGCATAGTGTTTAAAAGAATATCAATATACTGACTGGATGAGATGTTGTGAGATTGTTGGTCTACTTTTTGTACGTACCCCATCTGTAAATACAAATACATGTGATTTATAAGACCTGTTGTGCTCTATGCAGCAAATAAATGGATAATGATAAAGAGAATGGAAATACGGTCATTTTGTTGTTTACGATAGAATGCCAAGATTGAAAATCATCACAATCATATGAGTAATGCAATTATCAATCCCAGGACTAACAAGTGAAAGGCAGTTAATAACAGCCAATGAGGTTATAAAAGTTGAAACCTGGGTAATTTTTTACTTGCCCAGTTTTATACTTTAGTAGTTACCTGGTCTGGCTGCACACCTTTTTAAAGAGTGAATTTTCTTCAGCGTCGTGACCCACCAGTTACCGAAGTAATCACGCTGCCTTCAGGTCACCTTTTTTACATAAATATTAGTTAAGGCAATAAAGATAATTTCTATATCAAATTGTAATCAAGCCTAAGACTAGATAGAAACAAGGTAGTAATTTGAAGTTTGACTTGTCCTAGTTTTGATCCTGATTTGATGTAGAAATTAGTTTTTTTTTATTACACACAAGAGTTAATTTGCATAAAATGCTATCACTTGAGTCGCAGGTAGTTGGATGAATAAAGAAAAGTAGACAAAATGTAAATTGTTGTTATTGTATTGTGCTTATGGTAGTTCACTCTGTTTAAATAACTCCTAAGATATAGTTCTTTTCAAGTTCTTAGTTTAAAACTATTCAGGCCTGAATAAAGTGATGGTGGCCGATGTGGCAACGTCCCTGACTGCTGAACGCCAGACTTGGGTTCGAGTCCCGCTCAACCTCGATAGTTTCTTTGGTTCATGTAACCTCACCATCCTTGTGAGCTAAGGATGGTGGGTTTGGGGGAGCCTATAGGGCTATTTGCTGAGTCATCAGCAGCCATTATTATCGAGCCCTCCTTCGTCCTAGCTGGGGTGGAGAGGGGGCTTGAGCGCTGATCATGTGATTCATATGGTCAGTCTCTAGGGCAATGTCACTGTCCCTTGCCTCTGCCATTCATGAGCGACCTTTAAGGGGACCGTCCGCCATGGTGTTTTGAAATACCAACTTTCAGAAATCGAAAATTGTTTTATTGCTTCTATGTATGCGTAAACATATCATACATGCTCTCCAGAAGTTTCAGCCTATTATTTTTACAAATAACAAAGATATAATGGTCTTCAATGATGACGTCATCTTTACTGTCGTCTGCGTGACTGAGTTTGACAGAATCGTCTTTGTGTGCTTTTTTTTGCGTATTTATAGCAATTTTTTTACTTATGTTTTGAAATCTCGTACGTCTGGCAGAAATGGAAGGCATTGGTAGAGTGTAGTTGAACGAAATATACTCCTACAAGAACAACAGCCAGAGTTTCTAAAGACGTATAGAAGTTATAATGCATGTGTTTGTTACTTGAAGTTCATATGTACATTGTGTTTTCACAATGTCCTCAGGAACTTTATAGCAAGGCCAGTGTTACCCAAGTCATAGAAAGAACAATTAGTCAAATTATTTTTCCAAATTATGATATAGCGGTCTTTAAATGATGATATCATCCTTACCCCCGCGTCGTCTGCATACCTGAGTTTGACAAAATCGTATTTTTCTCTCTCTCCCTCTCTCTCTCCATCTCTCTCTCCTCTCTCTCTCTCCTCTCTCTCTCTCCTCTCTCTCTCTCTCTCTCTAACACTGGCAACAATGAGAGATCGCTGGCAACTCGTAACATAGTACAGACGCTCCCAAGATACGAACATCCGTGTTACGAACATCCGGAGATACGAACACAAATTGACGGAAGTCCGTAGATTTCATCGCAAGTTTAAATTCTCTCTCTCCTCTCTCTCTCTCCTCTCTCTCTCTCTGTGGCAGAAATGGAAGGCATTGTATGTTTCAAAATCTGCTACTTCTGGCAGAAATGGAAGGCATTGGTAGGGGTAGGTAAATGAAAACTACAGCTACGAGACATCAGCCAGAGTTTCCGAAGACGTATAGAAGTTATAATGCATGTGTTGTTTACTTGAAGTTTCGTATTACTTTGTGCTTTCACAGCGTCCTCTTGAACTTTATAGCAAGGCCAGTGTTACCTAAGGTGATAGAAAGAACAAAAAGTAAGCAGAGAACAAGAAAAAGAAACCAAGAAGAGAGGGAACATGAATAAGAATATAAAGCTGAAAATGCTAACTAAAAATAACACTGGCAACAATGAGAGATCGCTGGCAACTCGTAACATAGTACAGACGCTCCCCAAGATACGAACATCCGTGTTACGAACATCCGGAGATACGAACACAAATTGAGCGAAGTCCGTAGATTTCATCGCAAGTTTAAATTCTCTCTCTCTCTCTCTCTCTCTCTCTCTCTCTCTCTCTGTGGCAGAAATGGAAGGCATTGTATGTTTCAAAATCTCGTACTTCTGGCAGAAATGGAAGGCATTGGTAGGGGGTAGGTAAATGAAAACTACCAGCTACGAGAACATCAGCCAGAGTTTCCGAAGACGTATAGAAGTTATAATGCATGTGTTTGTTTACTTGAAGTTCGTATTACTTTGTGCTTTCACAGCGTCCTCTTGAACTTTATAGCAAGGCCAGTGTTACCTAAGGTGATAGAAAGAACAAAAAGTAAGCAGAGAACAAGAAAAAAGAACCAAGAAGAGAGGGAAACATGAATAAGAATATAAAGCTGAAAATGCTAACTAAAAATAACACTGGCAACAATGAGAGATCGCTGGCAACTCGTAACATAGTACAGACGCTCCCCAAGATACGAACATCCGTGTTACGAACATCCGGAGATACGAACACAAATTGACGAAGTCCGTAGATTTCATCGCAAGTTTAAATTCCTCTCTCTCTCTCTTCTCTCTCTCTCTCTCTCCCTCCCTCGTATTTCGATTTTTAATGCAGTTAAATCTTCATATTTCTTTGAAAATTATTAAAAAATTCTTTATATCCTTATTCGATGTTTCAATTATGGGAATAGTAACGGATCGGAAGAAAACCACTTGATTTGCCTCTCGCCTTCCGCCAGAAGAATACAACGTCATCAGACTTTTGGGCATTTTTTTTTTATTTCTTAACATATTAGAAATATCTTCAAGATGAATATTACATCAGCGCCAATATGTTACAGAAAATCAGTTTCCCTACAGTTCTTATTATTAGGTATCATGCGAAATCGTTGTAGCTCTTTCTGTGTGTGTGTGTGCTCGCTCTGTCAATCGCATACGGGTAGTTAATTCTAAAGCTTCATATAGTATTCAATTTTTCGTTCAATATTAAGCCTTCATATTTCATTAGACATTATTGTGTTTAATTGTGGTTATTGAAGCACGTTCATATTTTTTTTAATTTCTTGAGCCTTTCAATAATCAACAATTACTTTTGATTTACTTTTGGTTGGGAGATCAGCTGATCTCAAGGTGACGCTGCAGTATTACGATTATGCGCACATATAGTACGAATAACACTTGATTTATATAATTTTCTTGATATTCGAAATCTCTTCATAGTGAATATTACAACAGCGCCAATATATTATAGGGTATCACATTTTCCATACAGTTCGTTGATAGACCTTATTAGTTACACACGGAATACGCACCCCCCCCACTCTCTCTCTCTCTCTCTCTCTCCTCTCTCCTCTCTCTCTCTCTCTCTCCGTATTTTGATTTTTAATGCAGTTAAATCTTCATATTTCTTTGAAAATTATTAAAAAATTCTTTATATCCTTATTCGATGTTTCGATTATGGGAATAGTAACGGATCGGAAGAAAATCACTTGATTTGCCTCTCGCCTTCCGCCAGAAGAAATATATCGTCATCAGACTTTTTTTCTTAACTTTACGGTAAGTTGTACTAATCTCATAACTAATGATACAGACCACTAAAACACTTGATATTGTTACTCGGTGTTTCGATTATGGGAATGCTGTAATAAGATTACTCGGCAACATAATGAAAGGAAATCATTCGGTTTATCAGCGCGCTTCTCCGCCAAATACATGACGTCACAAGATACGTGACGTATACTCTACAAAGAATGATTCCGTCGGTCAGAATTAAAATAAAACAATTCAGTAAACTAACCTTCTGCATTTTATTTAACAATACCAAAACAACCATCAATCAGTTGAATGCACAGTACTGTTACATACAGTAAATACAGTACGGTACAAGTCAGCTGATTTGATCACCGTGAAAAGGTAAACATTACAGTACAGTACATAATGCAAATGGCCGCTTGTTTACGTAATTTTCTAGCAAAAAAAAATGGGTAATGGAACAATAAAATAGCTTTCAGTACATTTATTTAAAAAGGAATTAATGTACAGTACTGTACTAAATGTACAGTACACTATATTTACTACGATTTTACTTTAAGTCAGCTGATTCAGAAATGCAGTGCATATGTATGGCCGATTGTTTGTGCAAGTTTCTATATGTAGTGTGCAGTACAGGATAATAAAACAACAGTACTGTACTGAACTTTAAAGTATTATACAGACTACTGTAATATGATAAAGTAAAATATTTGTAATAACCTATTTTATTTGAAAGGGGCTATTTGTTGACTTCTACGGCTGAAAATCGTAGACATCTGAGTTAGGTTACGCCTACCCTTGACCAAAATTTAACACTAACGACTTACGAACAATCCAGCTTACGAACAGACTCTCGGTCCCTATTGTGTTCGTTAGTTGGGGACTGTCTGTAATAGTAAATTGAGGGTTCAAATACCTTATTTAGGGTGTGTTTATGTAGGAATAAACAATAAAAGTTATCATAATATTGTTATCTTGATTTCTTTAAGAAAAGAAGCGAAAATTTGTTGCAAATCTTTGGAGCTCATACCTCAAAAACACTTTTTCACACTTAGGTACATTTTTCTCACTTATTTATTGTTCGATATTAGAGAGAAGATATCATTGAAAAGAGGAATAGAAATCCCACAATTCTGTCAATCATAATTTTAATTTTTACTTTACTTTCTTTTTCACGATTATTTTGCGTCTAGACGAGGGAAAAAGAATAGAAATTTAAAAAAGAAAAAAAATCAAAATTCTGTCTGACAGAATTGTTCGGTTTATAAAGTCATTTTCATGGTATTAGATTCAATACAATTGCTGTCTTATTAGTGGGGAAAAATGTACCCAATTTATTTTTCTAAATCATCATTTTTGCTAATAAATCAAAGTTTTTTTGATCAAATGACTTGAAATTTTTATATGATGAAGGTATCATAAGTCTAACGATATATAGAAATGGTGTATTTGGATCATTAGAAAAACAAAATGGCGGACATGGCGGACGGTCCCCTTAAACCTTTATGTGTGAAATTAGCAGGTAGAAGACCTCAGAGTAGTAGGAAATAACAGGAATGTATGGGAAACCTACATAGATAAATATGTTGATCTGGAAATTCTGTCGTTCAAGTGTACAGTATTAGATAAAGGAGGTGGAAAGAGCCCTTTTATTAACCATAGAAAGGGAAGATATGATGGAAAGGAATTTAAAGATTATAGTACTTTTTGTTCAATCTCTAAATACAAACATTACGCTCTTTTTGTAGAATTATTATTTTGGCGTTAGCTGAAACCAGTCGTTAAATATTGGGAGGTCTTTCTACCCTCCGCTGGTTAGCGGGAGGAAGGTAGTAGGGGTTGCCTGCCACCCTGCTCACACCAGTACTAACTAAACAGCGTCACTTTTTATTTTGGCTCAGTAGAGTGCAGACATGTCTGACTCCTCTGCCAACCCTAAAATAAATATCCATTTATTTTAAGAACCAGCCTAAATGTTGAAACCATTTTCCCTTTTCTTTTCAGGTTTGACTGCCTGTGAGATCCAGTATGCAGGTTTTCCATGGTGTTGAAGGCTGCCGGTGTGGTACCTTCATGTTTGTTGAGGAGGCAGATCCTCACGGTCTTTTTCCTGCTAGTAGAGGTCACATTTGCACGCTTGAGTCTGCTTGTGTGGAGTGTAGGGAATGGTCGCCCTCCCAATGAAAGAAATTAAGTATGGGAAAGAAGAAGGCAAAGAGGGATCACTCTCCTTCGAGGTTAACCTTTGAAGGGAAGGAACCTTGCTGTATTTCTCCATCTACTTGATCTCTTCTCGATGACTGCTCATTCTACTTCCCCTAGGAGTAGAACAGCACAAGTGGTGGCCATGTGACTCTGGGACAATCTTGCGTGTCGGAGTCCTCTGTTGTTTCCCATAGAGAAACAGCGCTGGCTGACACCAGTTCGTCTTTTGTGGCCTTCCTTGGGGCTCACGGGTTCCATGTAAGGAAAAGTTACAATAGGTCTAACGGTTTGGCATGCGAATGGAGCAGACATCCTCCATAAGTGTTAAATCATCCCCACGAGATTCTGAAGGGAAACCTAAAGAGTCTTCTGCCTGCTCAACCCTTTTGGCCTCCACTTTATTGCCCTGCTTCGGTGGGTGGGTATGAAAAGTTGCGGACAAGTACTCCTTGGAGTGACTTGCTCAGGATCCCTTCGAAGGAACCGAGGGTCTAGCTTCAGCTATGTCTCAAAGGGAGTTCTCGGAATCGAACTTCCAAAGGAGAGAGAAAATGACCTGCCCGTAAGTTTACCACCAGATGTTGAGCAACCTTTCCGTTCGAGGGAGGGCAGTTCTTCACCAAGTGTTGGTCGATCTTCCCTTATGAGGGAAAGGTCTCTTTCACCGGCTTCTGTTATGTAAGCCTCTCGCCTGTGAGGAGCTTTGTCCGATGTAAAAGGGGTTGATTGTTTCTCCTGCCAACAGGAGAGACTGCCTTCTGAGTGGTCTTCCCTTTTGGAGATTCCTCCGAAGGGCATTGGCTTTGTCCATGCCTAGCTCTAGCCTATCAGAGGGCTGGTTTTCAGAGCTGGACAATGATGATGGGAGGCAATTGCTTGCGATCCCTCTCACACGTCATGTCTGTAGAACACAACATAACACTATGCTCTATGCGAGGTCAAGCTTTCATGAGCTTGCCCCCTTAGTTTCTCCTCATCAGGAGAAACATGATTTGCTGCCTATGTGTAAGCGTGTAGCAAGCTGCCTGTTCTCCCTCTCCCTTACGGGGAAGGAAAACAACGCGCTTTTCGCCTACATTAGATAAGGGGAATAGGAGAGTTTTTCTTCTAGACGCGTTAGTGAATAAACGCCATGTTGTGCACTCTAGCTTCTACCAAGGTGGAAGGGTGAGCTCCTCTGCCGGAGGAAGGCGAGCACGCTGTTACTATGCGTATTGCTTCCAGAGAGTTCCTTCACCTTGACGCACGCTGGTGCTATGCATTCTGCTCCTCTCAGGGAGTTTCCTCATCTTCAGACGCACGCTAACCCTGTGTGTGTTGTTCTTTTTAGCGAGTCTATTCATATAGATGCGCACGCGCTAGACACTTAGTCTAGGACAAAGGCGAGCACTACCCCTTCAACATTCCCTACCTCATTAGCGTGCACAGGTAGAATTTGGTTTACCTATACGAACTGATGACAATGCACTCGTGCTATCAGTACTTGCCAATGCTCGCCATCTACGAGATCCATTTTACAATAGAAACTGTGCGTTCCCTCACAAAAGAGGGTAGAGATTTTTTTCTCATACCAATCTCCCTAGTAGACAAGTAGATGGCGGAGTAGCAGGGAAGATGAGCATAAACACGGGCGCGAGCTACCATCTTCTCGCCCCGTTCCTTTCAATGCAACTCCTAAACCAAGGAAGCAGACATGAGAGACTCATTCGGAAACACTTCTATTATAGAAGGATGCTCCTTGGTTTCTTGACCTTGTAAAGGTATCATGAGGTATTACGATGCTTTCTAAACAGCTCTTACATAGCAAAAAGGGACATCTCGGGACAGTTTCCAGCCATTGGGGTTAGGGAGTCTCCTACGTAAAGAGTGTAAGGTTTGTATTTAGTGCCGTAACAAATGACAAATGTGGAATAATTTGTATTTTTCCCAAGTATACAAACCTGAACCTCTTTGCACATACCTATACTGTTCCCTCCATCACTTACCCCAAGAAGACCTGCCGCAATTACAAAGTGACGGTGTTTACCAAGTGCTGGTGTGAGCGGGGTGGCAGGCTACCTACGCTACCCACACTCCCGCTAACCATTGGTGGGTAGTTACACCTCGCAAAATTTAATGGTTGGTTTCGGCTTGCGCAAAAATAATACTCCTACGTAAAGAGCCTCAGGGTTGTATAGTTAGGAAAATTACAAATTATTTACAATTTGTTATTTGTTTAGCAAAATTTTATGCTGTCTGGAACTGATGGCTAATAAAAAACCTAATTTATGAAAATTTCATGATCTTTGATTTGAGTTATCTTCCTCTGCTTTTCAGGGTGGTTGCGTTAGAGTGCTTGAACAGGGAAGTTGGACAAGTGTACCTTTTCAGGCCAAGCTTATAAAATTGTTTGCCATTTCACCAGTTACACTTCATTATGCACCCTCTACACAGTTGAAGCTTTTACCTGGGTAAGTATTTTTTTTTTTCCTTTACTGAAATTAGATACAGAACATGAATTTTACAATTACAGTAGGACATTTTTTGGAAAACTATACAGTAACCTTGTTTATAATGCATTGTATACTGTGCCATTGTTTTAAATTCCATTGAGTGCATTATTTGTATACATTTTTTTGAGTGCACTCTGCACTCTTTTGGCTTTATTTCTCTGCCTCATCTTTTTGAAATTTTTATAATTTAGGTTTAAAAGATCTCCTTTAATGTTGTTACTGTTCTTTGGATATTTTGTTCTGAAAGTTTATTTATTTCCTTATTTCCTTTCCCCCTGGGCTATTTTTGGTTTTGGAGTCCTTCGGCTTATAGCACCGTGCTTTTCCAACTTGGGGCTGTAGCTTATCTAGTAATAATAAGTCGTTACGGCACGTAAGTCTAGTTTCACCATAGTTTAGAAGTCCCCCCATATAAAGTAGTGAAGGTTTCTTTTCTTATAATGACACAGTAGACAACAAAGTAATTACAATCTGCTGTCCTTTAATGTTAACATATTAACAATGACCAATTTACCTTAAACTTGGCATCTCTTCTGCTTATTAGATAAGAAAGGTGGAGTTGGAAGTGACAAACTATTCACTTTATCAGTTTTTTCCCCTCAACATATTTCGTTCAATTCACATGTCAAAGCAGGCTTATTCCCCCCTTTCACAGTACAATACCTGTAAGCCTTTGGGCTAGTTTTTGACAAGTTATCATCTAGGTTAAGGTGCATTGTTGTTCTTGGGTTGGTGAAGCAAGGCATTTGAGTGAGGCGTCTTCCCCTTGCCTTATGATCTTCCCAGTTGTTGGTAGCTCAATTTGTGTCCATGCAGGTTGGCAAATGTAGAAGTACACAACCAAGTACGTCTCAAGACTGGCCCAACTATGTGTTCTTTGTCTTCTCTAATAAGGTGGCAAAGCAAATGTTCAATGCTATCCTAGTAACCTCAGATGATTATAATTCTGCCTACATACACTTCTTTCCTGTTATCTTAACAGGAAAGATAGGATTCCCTTGAACTTTACTTTGAGTATAGGTCAGCATTAGGAACTAAATCTTGGCAGAGGACCCTATCAGTCTCTGCATCCATTCCAGGTCATATTGGAAGTCTCAGGAATTGGCTCTCCCCTGCTTGCTTTCATATATTGAATGTGACTTTTCTGGGTGGTGATTTTCTTTCCTCTCAGGTTTCAGCTTCAAGATCAGATTATTGGGATGGGACCAGTCAAATGTGGAAAAATATCATCAAGGAGAGTCTCTTACTTGAAAGTAAATAATCTTTGTTGCTAAAGGAGAATTTCATTTATTTAACATTAATATAAATAATCATTTTCTTCCCGATGTTAATTGGGCCAGCTCTGCAAGAGTTGAGTTTGTCTCCTTTATATAAAAAATAAAGGAGAATGTGATATGTTACTGTTAGGCAACTGGATGGTACTTTAACACTCCGCTACTCTTAGGCAATTAGGTGATCCCTTACTACTCCTTTACCTATCACCACATAACTACATTGTTATGAAGCTCCAATAACCACTTTCAAGTTACCCCAGGAATATGCTTACATAAAAGATCTGTGTTTGTTTATTAATAAAAAGTCCAAATTACTTTGAAATTTGCTATTTTATTGTGCTGTATAAGTTACTACATTTATGATTTTCAGAGAAAACAATGAATGGGATGCTGCTGCTACCAAATTTGTACAAACAATTTTCCAGCAAAAGCACCAGGTGGACTTTGTTCCTGTTATGATGGAAAGTGATGGTATGTAAAATGTTGAATCTCTTAATTTACACTATAAAATGGGTAATGTTCCTGTCCTAGCAAAAAGTGTTTATTCTTACATATACTGTACTGTAATACAAACCTTCGACCTTTGATATGAATATGACTTCGGGGAAGCTGGAAAAATCCATTAAGCTTTTCAGCGAAATGAACATAGTTGCTTGCCAGGTTGCAGGTAATCCCTACCCACCAGACTGGTAGAGCTGCCTTCACTTTGACAATGGCTGCTGGAGAGTACTGACGTACTTCTCGGCATCTTTATCTTTTGCTTTTCTTTCAGATTGAGTAAATGGTCTGATAGACAGTTGCATTTCAGGGAAATTAATGGAAGAAGACAAGGATATAAAGTATTTCCTGATAATTGTAATTGTGTGACCATTTCAGGTGCTACCTGCTGTTAGCCAACATAGTTGTTCTTGTTGAGTGGCATGTCTGATGCTGTTCTATCCTTCGTTGGTTTTCCTTAGACATGCTGATGCTCTGTCGGAAGATGAGTTCCATTACTGCTGATAGTAAAGGGTAGGGATGATGACATTCTTTACTTCAGTGTATGCCAATCCCAGAAGGTGCTAAGGATATATAATCCAGTTGTGCTATTTTGGTCTCTTTCCCCGTGAGAGGATCATCATTCCTTCACAACCCCAGAGAAGACGAACTTCAAGTTCTCCCTTCTCCCTTACTTCATCTCTGTTGAGTCGTCACAGTAACTTCTGAAGAAGGATGACTAGAAGAGGCCATCGTAAAAGTCCAGGAAGTCCAATCAGTAGTATTCATCGACTCGTAACTCGTACCATTTCTCTCTCTGTGGAAGAGACAATGTGGTACTAGGAGCCTACCTTCTTGAGTGAGTACGGATCTGTCTGACTCTTCGGAGTCTCAGTCTGGTTCCTTTGCAGAGTTTTGTGGGAGGAGCAGTGTTATACTAAAAATTGAGGCAAGGCATGAATGCTGCTGGTCAGGACGCAGAGCCTTGGTCTTGCCCTCTCGGGTCCCTGGACACTTCAGTGATTCCTCCATGCCCATGAACTACTGCCTCAAGAGATCTGATAGAGGTGTTGAGGCCCCTGATCGAAATCATCTCCACAAGCACGAACACCTGCATGGGTACAACCTTTGTCACGAACGATAATCTGTGCTCAAAATTATACACGGATACGATCATTCACGCCTATGATCATTTATGCCCTCTTGTGTGATGGCTCATATACACAAACTTCCATGTGCACAAGCCTCACAAACATTGTCATCAATTTGCTCAAAAGTCTATGTTCACAATTGATGGAGTACCTGCAAGTAAGATATGTTTTCCCATGGCGGGCAGGCGCCAAGTGAGTGTGCCGGTTGCAGAGAGCAACCGAGTCGGTCTGTATCTGAGGGCTCATTAAACCACATGTCCCAACCATCGTGTGTCTCTTGTCCTGCCTTGACATCCAATATGGCGCAGTGATTCTCAAGGACCAACGTGACCCTCACCATGCCCTTCCAGCGCCGCTCAGTGCAGTCCACCCCAAGGGCCGCACGCCCCGTCGTCCTCCGTGGACTCGTCCCTGCCCTGCAAGAAGCCAGGCAGGCCATGGCGGCACAGCAGCAAATGATCAACGTTCTCCGTGACCGGCTTTCGACACATGCTACCCCTGCACCTCGTGTCCCTGCCTCTGCAGCCCCGAAGAAGTGCGAAATTGAGCTGAAGCCCGCCGCTTTCAGGTCCTGGAGGAGGTCGATGGAATGCTGGATCGAACTGTGCAGACTACCGCCCCACGAGGTCGTCCACCACATCAGGCTATACTGCACACCCCCTTTACAACGGGCGCTGGATGCCAGATTCACCTCACAGGAATGGAGCAACCTCACCGCCACGGAAGCCATGGATTTTATTCGCGATATTGTGTTGCGTTCTACAAACCGTGCTGTGTTATGGTCGGAGTTTTTTAATGCGGTACAAGGCCCAGGAGAAAGTGTCAGTGATTACTTTTTAAAGTGTTCTCAAAAGGCCACCGATTGTAATTTCCAGTGCCCTCAGTGTCAGTGTAATCTGGCTGAACATGTATTACCTGCACATTGTGGTTGCATTACTGACAGCTATGTACCTGTCTTTCTATTCTCGCACCTGCATATTTTTTTTTATTGCCTTTGCTTTTCATATTATCCTATGAACATGTATTACCTGCACATTGTGTTTGCATTACTGACAGCTATGTACCTGTCTTTCTATTCTCGCACATGCCCCCAATTTAATCCATGTTTATCCATGCATTATTTTTTATCATTGCCTCTCCATGTATACCCATGTATTAATCTCGGGGGGGATGATGGAGTACCTGCAAGTAAAATATGTTTTCCCATGGCGGGCAGGCGCCAAGTGAGTGTGCCGGTTGCAGAGAGCAACCGAGTCGGTCTGTATCTGAGGGCTCATTAAACCACATGTCCCAACCATCGTGTCTCTTGTCCTGCCTTGACATCCAATAACAATCATCCTCACACTAGCTTCACGTGCAAGATTATCCACAAACACAATCATCCTTGCTAACCGCCACCTAGCAGACAACTATGTTTATCTTGTTTAAAATCCTAACAGATGTTTCCAGCTTCTTTGAAGTTATACTCCTATTAATGATCTCAGGTTTGTTTAGTTAGGAACTACAAATTGATTAAAAAAGATTATACTGTATTTAGTTAGGCAGATGTGAGAGATATTTAGCAAAAGGTAAGGATGTGTATGTTGCGTTTATGGATCTGGAGAAAGCGTATGGTAGAGTTGATAGGGAAGCAATGTGGAATTGGATGGTGTTATATGGAGTTGGTGGAAGGTTGTTGCAAGCAGTGAAAAGTTTCTACACAGGTAGTAAAGCATGTGTTAGGATAGGAAATGAAGTGAGTGATTGGTTTCTGGTGAGAGTGGGACCGAGACTGGGATGTGTTATGTCACCGTGGTTGTTTAATTTGTATGTTGATGGAGTGGTGAGAGAGGTGAATACTCGAGTGCTTGGACGAGGATTGAAACTGGTAGACGAGAATGATCATGAATGGGAGGTAAATCAGTTGTTGTTTGCGGATGATACTGTACTGGTTGCAGACGCGAAACAGAAGCTTGGCCGATTAGTGACAGAATTTGGAAGGGTGTGTGAGAAAAGGAAGTTGAGGGTTAATGTGGGTAAGAGTAAGGTTATGAGATGTACAAGAAGGGAAGGTGGTGCGAGGTTGAATGTCATGTTGAATGGAGAGTTACTTGAGGAGGTGGATCAGTTTAAGTACTTGGGGTCTGTTGTTGCAGCAAATGGTGGAGTGGAAGCAGATGTACGTCAGAGAGTGAATGAAGGATGCAGTGTTGGGGGCAGTTAACATGAATGTAAAGAAAGTTCTGTATGAGAAAGTGATTGTACCAACTGTGATGTATGGATCAGAGTTGTGGGGAATGAAAGTGATGGAGAGACAGAAATTGAATGTGTTTGAGATGAAGTGTCTAAGGAGTATGGCTGGTGTATCTCGAGTAGATAGGGTTAGGAACGAAGTGGTGAGGGTGAGAACGGTTGTAAGAAATGATTTAGCAGCTAGTGGATATGAATGTGTTGAGGTGGTTTGGTCATGTTGAGAGAATGGAAAATGGCTGTCTGCTAAAGAAGGTGATGAATGCAAGAGTTGATGGGAGAAGTACAAGAGGAAGGCCAAGTTTTGGGTGGATGGATGGAGTGAAGGAAGCTCTGGGTGATAGGAGGATAGATGTGAGAGAGGCAAGAGAGCGTGCTAGAAATAGGAATGGCGAGCGATTGTGACGCAGTTCTGATAGGCCCTGCTGCCTCCTCCGGTGCCTTGGATGACCGCGAAGGTAGCAGCAGTAGGGGATTCAGCATTATGAAGCTTCATCTGTGGTGGCTAACGGGGGAGGGTGGGCTGTGCCACCCTAGCAGTACCAGCCGAACTCGGTTGAGTCCCTTGTCAGGCTGGAAGGAACATAGAGAGGAGACGTTCTCTTTTTTGTTTCATTGTTGGTGTCGGCTACCCCCCAAAATTGGGGGAAGTGCCTTGGTATATGTATGTATGTATGTATATTTAGTTAAGAATCCTATTTACCAAAGAGGGCATCCAGTCATTTTATATTTGATACTAGTAATTATAAAGTAGATTTATGTGCTTAAACTTTGTTTGCAATCACCAATTGCAGTTATATCCTTATTACAAGTGCATTGTTACTCCACTTCTCTATTTTTTTTAAGGTTCCATACATGGATTGCTGACCTTGAACATGAAGCTCAGTGATTGGGCAGCAGTCCTGCAGTCTTTTCCATCAATGTTGCCCGAATTGCTGGAAGTCACTACTAAGCAGAAAAAAAACCACTCTGGAAACTTTGAAGAAGACCTGGCCCGGATTTTAGTTAGCCTGAACTTTGCCAGTTATGAACGTGAGCTTTTGGAAGGATTTGACAGGATTAAAAATGGGGTGGAAGGTCAGTCTATTTTTAATCCTTGAGTGGAGGTTAATTCTTTTCAGGATTGCAATTAATGAATTTTGGACACATTATTATCTTTGTCTTTGGCACTTTGCAGACCCAAACTAAATAGCTTATGTTGATTCAAGATCGTGGATGATTAATTTGTTGAATAGTTTAATTATTGAGGAATATTATAACTTTTTCCCTGCTGTGTTTCAAACATTAAACTGTTTGTAATTACCTAAAAAGAATTTCAGTTTTCAAGAGGTAAATTTCAAAGATTATGAATATTCATGCATGTAACAGATTACAAATACTGTAGATAATTTAACCCACATTGCTTGACCAAATTCCTTTGTGTTGCCATGAAATACACATTCATATGTACATAGCCTATATAGAATTGCTTCCTCAGAATGTCTAGGAATATCATCCAAATCCCTGTAGCTCCATTTACTTTCCTCTAATACTGAATGTTCTTCATACGTCAGTCACTGCTTGCTCCTCCGTAACTCCTTTCTCATCTTACAGCTTGCACCAAAATCTCTGGCCCTTTCATACATTCAACTTATTAGAATATTAAACTCATGAAGATATAACACCCTAATATCAAAATTGTCTTAGCTTTATATCCAAAACAGGCTTTAATTTCAATTAGTATCTTTCAACGAGGTACTTCAAGGACTGTGCATCCTCAGTGCCTTTTACATGTCATTTCTTAGCTCTTTCATAAGATTTATGTAGTTCCAGATGAGTCACTTCCAGCTTTTCCCTTTACTCTCAAACCTCTGTTGTAATAATTTTATGGTAAGAATTTGATCCATACAACTTCCTTGAGTAGACTTGCCTTACAAAGACAATTTCTTATTTGTTGCGTTGTGTGTCTGTGTCAGCTGACGAAGGTCAAGTGTGGCTTGTCTTGTTTCTTTTAGGAGGCACCGTAGATTGAGGAACTTTGCTTATAGTTCATAAAAAGGTAGATTTGGTTTATAATTATATACTGTATTGTCATTAAACTTATGATGTAGAATGAGATGAAAAGTGCGTAGATTGCAGTACTTTTCTTTTAAAATATTTTTCTATGCTTTCAGGTGTGCCATCTAATCAAATGGATTACAAAAAGGACAGAAATTTAAAGTCTCGTTTATTAAAGAGCAAGACTCGAGAATTCAACTGTGAAGAGACAAAGCATGGTGTGGCAAAGGTAATATTCTGATATTGTTGTGTCTATAAAGTTTATTTTTAAAACTTGAAATAGAATTTTTATGCAAACCCATTGATGGTAGAAAGGCCAAATTATAAATATCATTTACCAAGACATGCCATTTCTAAAAAGCATAAGACAAGAGAAGATGCCAGAGCCAGAATGACACTGCCGTGTTTTTGGAGGCCATGTTTCCTTCATTTATGTGTCAATAAGACGACAATAAAGTCCTTCTGTCACAGTGACAGATGGATCTCACAAGACAGTGAAGGTCATTTGAATTGTTATGTCAAAGCTAAAATGGCAAATGGAGGAATGGTGGAGTCTTGAGTTCTGGGTATCTGGGTCTTGGCAACAGAATCAGGAGCAACCTACTCTGGTATGGGAAACTCATTCAGAACAATAATATAATTTGTAAGGGACCTATAGCTTTGGAAGTTCAGGGTTACTCATGAGAGGCAGAGTCAAGACACTGGACAACATAGTAGTGAACATGGGTGCAGTGCCCAAGCCCCCTCTCCATCAATCTAGGACCATGGAGGGCCTGGTAATCGCTGCTGTTGACTCGGCAGGTAGACCTATAGGCTCTCCCAAACCCCCCATCCTAGCTCACAAAAAAAGTGATAGAAACAATATTAGAACTATTGGTCTTGAGCAAGGCTCTAACTCCAAACTCAAAGACACACGCACCCGAGTTCAAGACTTTCCCCATCCATTTGCATCATGAAACATCAGTAGGTTATCAAAAAGAGATGCTTCTTGGTCCCATTAGTGCTTTGCTGGGCTATCTGAAGACCACTTGCCCTCTCGTGCTTGAGTGTCAGTAACTCTTCCTTATCACTGGCATAACCAAAAAAGAGATATGAATAGTCTATTTCTTGATTTTTGAGTCTTATCAAAGAGCATATTTTGCAACTTTTGAGGGGTTCGAGGTACCAGCTTGGACCTAAGCTCACCAAATCAAGGGTAAAGATCCCACTTAAGACTGAAAAATCTTGCAGTCGGACAGGTGATCAAGTTGGGATCGACAAACAACCTTCACAGCCTTCTATTCAAGGAAGTATACCCACAAGTCCTTCAACACTTTAATTTTTGGCCCTGTCATGGCAGCTCTAGCAGTTGCGTAGCCAGCCCAGCACCCATACAGGACAGGATACCTGTTGTTTAGGATAACGTGTTTGATGTAAGTCTAAAGGAAAGGTAGAGTGACTGGCTCTTCTACTGCTTCTTTTTTTCCCCACACTGTGGTTTGTAGCATTTATATCATTATATGCTGGATCTGACATTGATGTTGGTAAGCTACATTTCTTAGCTCCATTCTCATTGGACTGGATCAGGATCAATAAGTAGTAGTTCTCCCACATATTCTTTACGGAAGGAGTAAGGTGGAATGAATACCTAGCCATTGGCCATCATGCACCAGGTATTTCATTCCAAACTGCACCACCTCTTTTGGAGAGAACTATGCCTTCATCGACCCAGTGCCAGGTACTTTACATTACTTTACTTCAAGGCTGCTTTTTTGGTCCTATAGAGCAGAGGAACCCTACTCTCTACATGACCTCAAGTCATTTCATCATATTCGTTTGAAAGCATTCAACATTCCACACTGCATATTGCTCGGTTATTGTCAAATCCACAATATCAAGCATTTTCAGAACAAGAAAGTCTTCAGTTTACTCTTGAAAGACTTAATATCTTCAGTCTTTCGAATATCTAGTGGGAGCTTAATTTATAGTCTGGGGCCGCATATTTAAAGGCTCTAGAGCCTACAGTGGACATATATCTGGGTTCTAATAATATGAAACCATCTGTAACTATTTCCGTGTCAAGTGAACAGTTAGGAGGTTGCTGGAGTCATCTCCCTTGCTCCTGTATGGGACCAGGAAGATCAGCATATCCTAGGAAGAAAATGAACTAACCAGTCCAGTTTTTGTGGGGTCTTCCTACCCACCAATAAGTGAGGCTCCCTGTTTTAAAGAATGAAAATCTTGTTAGAGCAAATAGAAAAAACTTTGAAAAGTCCTTTAAAGAAAAACTTTCCACCTCAACCACCCTTCTGTCCTGAGCCGAAGGTTAAAAGGGAAGTCTGTCAGGAGTGCAGGTGGGATTAATCTAAAGTCTTGCCACCTGTCATTAACTACCCTGTTAACAATTTCAACGGCTGTTCGAGCTTTACTGAAGATAATTCTGCTATTCTAAAGGGTTCAGGTTTGTAGAGATAAGAAATGTACAGTTTTAAATATTTAACTTAGCCGGTGAATATATAATAGCTGCAACTCTGCGGCTCGACAGAAAACACACTCAAAAAACTCGCGAGCGATCGCTATGAAGGTTGCGGGTTTGCCCACCAGCGCCAACTGTCGGCCAGATACCACTCTTGCATGTAAATAAACCCTTCAATTCTTCTCTGTCGACGTTGACGACAAGACGTATCAATACTGGCTGTAGAACCTGGAGTTTTCTCAACATATTTGGTGAAGTACTTCATTTTGGTTTGAGCTTTCGCAGTGCAGGTGTTTTATCTTCATCTTAAATCTTGAACTCGTTTTTGGATAGATTTAATTTTTGATTACAAGAGAGAGAGTATGGACTTTCTTTGACTTTTAAATGGCCGACCCTTCCCTTAGACGGAAGTGTGTTTTAGGCTTTTAGCAATTATCTTATCACGTTATAAATTGATTATAGATTTTCCTCTATATATTTTATATCTCAACCACCTTTATTAGGCCTCTTCGATTAGCTTTCCATTTATAATAAACATCAAAATAAATTTAATGATTTGTTTATATGCGACCTTTCCTGAGAGTAGGCGGTCCTAACTTGGAAACCGAAGTTAAACAACGTTGAGCCCTTTTCAATCGTAAATAACTTTTACAGAGCTAATGATTTAAAACTTATTAAATGAAATATATTTAAGTAAATATTTTATGATAGTTTTTTTCTTTGAATAGTCTTCGTACTGTTTCAAGATGAATACTAACGTTTAGTTTTTTTATGCTACGCAGTTTGCGCTCTATCGTTACGATAGAGAGAGAGAGTATCACGGTTTCACTTTGCAGAAAGAGTAAATCGATTCTGACGTTTTGTTCTTTTTTCTTTCAAAGCTTAAATGTTTTTAAAGACTATTTTAAAGGAACTTTTAATTGAAAAACCTTTCAGTTTTTTCCTTTGGTTCAAATAACCTGTTTATTGACGAAAGGTAAGTGGACTCTTCTCTTCGGTGAGAGAGAGAGAGAGAGAGAAGAGAGAGAGAGAGAGAGAGAGAGAGAGAGAGAGAGAGAGTGTGTGTGTGTGTGTGTGTGTGTGTGTGTGTGTGTGTGTGTGTGTGGTTTTGACTGCCCAGTCTAGGCGGTCAAAGCAGTCTCGAGTGGACGCTGTGCGTCCTCACGCACCTGTTGTTGTTGACAGTTCACAGACTGTCAAGCAGTTACATGACGTTGCGTCCCGGTCCGCTACTAATGCACCAGTGCGTGTGGACTCTGCTTGTAAAGCATTGCCACCACGGTAGGTCTCTCCCTTGCTTGAGACTCTATTATCGGACAAGGTTCCTTCAGATGAGGAAGTTGCTGTTCCCCCTCCTACTGATATTCCCTTGAGACTCTGTCAGACGGAGAGGAGCCTAAAGCTGCTTAGCCCTCTATGGACTTTAAATAAATCATGCTAATTTTTAAGGATCTTTGTCCGGATCTTTTTGTAACTGCTGCTCCTCGTCTCGCCTAAACGTCAGAGCTTACACTAGGCCTAGCTACTTCGAAGCCGTTGTTTTATAAGCTAGTGCTCTCCTCGCTCTTCTAAGAGAGCTTTACGTTGCTAGGCGACTGGTTTATCACCAGGAGGAGTTTGGGGGAGACAGCCTTTGCTTTCCCTTCTTTTAAACTGGCTTATAGAGCAAGAGTCTGATATGACATGAGAGAAGTTCTCGGCTTGGGAGTTCCTGCCTCTGCCCAGATAGACTTCTCAAACCTCATAGACTCTCCCTGACGCCTGGGCATGAGACGCTCCAAGATTTTACAGGTCGACTTCACAGCTATTTTCGAGCCTTTGAAGTTTTGCTGTACAATTATGTCATGCATAAACAAGGCTTTCAGGGATGGCTCCAATGATCTGACAGCCACGTTCTCTGCAGGAACAAGTCCCTCAGGGATGCTCCAATGATTTGGCAGCCATGTTCACTGCAGGAGTACGTAAGAGGCAAGGTGCGCTCAATGTGTTCATTGTCAAGACAAACTTCACGATGAAGTCTACCAGGCTGTCTTGACAGCATTTATGGAAGGCGACTGGATGGTCTCTCTCGACCTTCAGGAGACATACTTCCACAATCCTATACACCCCGGATTCCCAACCGTTTCTGAGGTTTGTTTACAGGAACGTGGGGTACCAGTTTCGAGCCCTGTGCTTTGGCCTCAGTCCTGCGCCTCTCGTGTTTACGAGGCTCATGAGGAATATGGCAAAATCCCTCCATGTATCGGGGATCCGAGCCTCCCTGTACTTGGACGACTGGCTTCTCAGAGCATCATCCAGTCTTCGCTGTCTGCAGGATCTACATTGGACGTTGAGTCTGGCCAGGGAGTTGGGACTTTTGGTCAACCTAAAAGTCCCAACTGATCCCAGTCCCAGATTATTCTATATTTTGGGGATGGAAATTCGCAGTCAAGCCCTGCTCGAAGTCCAACTAATGCTGAAACGAAACGTTTATTCAGTCAGGAGTTGGAACAGTCTCGTAGGGACTCTCTCATCCCTGGAGCAGTTTGTCTCACTAGGGAGACTACACCTTCTGCCCTCTCCGGTTCCATCTAGCCTCTCACTGGAACTAGGACAAGACATTAGAGACGGTATCACGTGTTGTCCTCAGACGCGTCGGGTTTGGGTTGGGGTGCGAACACTGGACGGTCGGGAATGCTCGGGTCTGTGGACCTCAAGTCAGAAGAGCATGCACATCAACGGCAAGGAGCTATTAACAGTCCCACTTGGCCTTGATGATATTAGAAAGCTTCTTCGAAACTTAGTGGTTGAGGCAACTCAGACAACACCACAACTTTGGCGTACATCTCCAAGCAAGGAGGCACACACTCCTTCACGCTGCTCGAGATTGCAAGGGACCTTCTCTTATGGTCAAGAATTCGAGCATCTCCCTGTTGACGAGATTCATCCAGGGGGACTTGAACGTCTTGGCAGACTGTCTCAGTCGGAGGGGTCAGGTGATACCCACGGAATGGGACCCTCCACAAGGACGTGGGCAAGAGTCTTTGGGCTACTTGGGGTCAACCCACCATAGACCTCTTTGCCTCCTCGTTGACCAAAAGGTTACCAATCTATTGCTCTCCAGTCCTAGTTACAGAAGCAATCTACATAGACGCGTTTCTACTGGATTGGTCCTTTCTGGACTTATATGCATTCCCACCATTCAAGATAGTCAGCAAGGTACTGCAGAAGTTCGCCTCTCATGAAGGGACAAGGTTGACGTTGGTTGCTCCCCTCTGGCCCGCGAGAGAGTGGTGCACCGAGGTACTTCAATGGCTGGTAGACTTTCCAAGAAGTCTTCCTCTAAGGGTAGATCTCTTACGTCATCCCCACGTAAAGAATGTTCATCAAAGCCTCCCCGCTCTTCGTCTGACTTCCTCTTCAGACTAGCGAAAGACTCTCAAGAGCTAGAGGCTTTTCGAAGGAGGCAGCCAGTGCGATTGCAAGAGCTAGGAGAGCTTCTACCATTAGAGTATACCAGTCGAAGTGGGAAGTCTTTTGAGACTGGTGCAAGTCAGCATCTCTGTCCTCGTCCAGTACCTCTTTAGCCCAAATCGCAGATTTTCTTTTACATCTGAGAAAGGTTCACTCCCTTTCAGCTCCCACGATTAAGGGCTACAGGGGCAAGCTGGCTTCGGTCTTTCGACATAGTGGCTTAGATCTTTCCAACAATAAAGATCTCCAAGATCTCCTTAAGTCTTTCGAGACCTCTAAGGAACGTCGTTTGGCAACTCCTGGATGGAACTTAGATGTGGTCCTAAGGTTCCTCATGTCAGACAGGTTTGAGCCATTACAATCAGCCTCCCTGAAGGATCTCACCCTCAGACACTTTTCCTAGTGTGCTTGGCTTCGGCTAAAAGGGTCAGTGAACTTCATGCCTTCAGTAAGAACTTCGGCTTTTCTACAGAAAAAAGCACTTGTTCACTTCAACTTGGTTTCCTGGCCAGAAATGAACTGCCTTCCTCGTCCTTGGCCTAAATCTTTTGATATTCCTTGCTTATCAGAGATCGTAGGCAACCGAACTGGAAAGAGTATTATGTCCTGTTAGAGCTCTTAAGTTCGATTTAGCTCGTACTAAGTCATTACGAGGGAAATCTGAGGCATTATGGTGCTCAGTTAAGAAACCTTCATTGCCTATGTCAAAGAATGCTTTGTCATATTTTATCAGTATTTTTTTAATACGAGAAGCTCATTCTCACTTGAATGAGAAAGACCGATGTTTGCGCTTAAGGTTAAGACGCACGAAGTTAGAGATATAGCAACCTCCGTGGCCTTCAAGCAAAATAAATCTGCAAAGTATTATGGACGCGACTTTTTGGAGAAGCAAGTCAGTGTTCGCGTCATTTTACTTAAAAGATGTCCAGACTCTTTACGAAGACTGCTACACACTGGGTCCATTCGTTGCAGCGAGTGCAGTAGTGGGTGAGGGTTCTACCACTACACTTCCCTAATTCCTAATCCTTTTAATCTGTCTCTTGAAAGGTTTTCAATATTGTTTTATGGGTTGTTCGGAAGGCTAAGAAGCCTTTCGCATCCTGGTTGATTTGGCGGGTGGTCAAAGTCATTTCTTGAGAGCGCCCAGATTAGGGGTTTGATGAGGTCCTGTTGTATGGGTTGCAACCCTTGATACTTCAGCTCCTGGGAGTCTTTCAGCATCCTAAGAGGATCGCTGGGCTCCGTGAGGAAGACAGACTTACAAGGCAGAGTAATCGTCTAAGTCAACTTCCTTACCAGGTACCTATATATTTTGGTTTTGTTATATTGATAACTGTCAAAATGAAAAAACTCTTAGCTTATACGCTGTAAACTTAATTAACTCTGGTCTCTACCCACCGCCTTGGGTGTGAATCAGCTATTATATATTCACCGGCTAAGTTAAATATTTAAAAATGATAATTTAATTATAAAATAAATTTTTTGAATATACTTACCCCGGTGAATATATAAATTAAATGACCCTCCTTTCCTCCCCAATAGAGATGCAGCGGGACGAGAAGAATTGAAGGGTTTGTTTACATGCAAGAGGGGTATCTGGCCGACAGTTGGCGCTGGTGGGCACACCCGCAACCTTCATAGCGATCGCTCGCGAGTTTTTTGAGTGTGTTTTCCTGTCGAGCCGCAGAGTTGCAGCTATTATATATTCACCGGGTAAGTATATTCATATGCTCGAGTGCTTGGACGAGGATTAAAACTGGTACTGGTA